>NC_035436.2:188710368-189010368 GCF_002127325.2 Helianthus annuus | reverse complement strand
AATTACATATATGAACGAGGTGATGGTGGTGGTGGTAGTAGTAGTGGCGACGACGATGATGATGATGATATGACCTGATACCCGAGATCATAAGGAAGGTTCACACGATGGCTCTCGATAATATAATGAATTGAAACCAATTCAAATGAATCATACAAAAGACTACCACAATCCCATAACATTGTGCATGAATATTCTTTTTCCGCTTTTGCCCTTGGAGTTGGATCATTTGTCATCATTTTCTTTTGCTACTCTTGCAAAGTGATCGCAAAGGCCTATTTATGCAAGATGCTGATGCGTTTAGATGGATTATTTACTAGGAAAAATTAAATGAAAATTTCCCATTTTGACCTCTATCAAGAAAGTTAAAAACTTTATATACGGAGGGTAAATATGCCATTTTAGTTATATAATTAATATTGTTCATAATTACAAGTGTTTATCTGTATATTTATGATTTAGCTAGAAATAGAAAACATGGATTTTCGAAAATGAAGACTGGAAACACAAGATCCCAAACACGTGCGTCCAAATAAAATTACAAATATGTTTGAATCAAAAATATCATATTCAAAACCCACTAATTTAAATCATTGTCATACGGCTGCATTGTCTTACTATATGTCAATAATCATAAAAAAAAAAAAAAAAAAAAAAAAAAAAAAAAAGATGTTTTAAATTTCTCCAAATTTTACACAACACTCCTTATAATCTAAACTCTAAACTCTCCTAAACCATTTTTTTAAACTATTAATTTGATACAATTAAATGTGAGGGTCATAATTTGATTGGAGGATAGATAGATTGCTTCTCAATGACTCACAGGAAGTAGAGATGGGCATAATAACTGGTTTCAAACCCGAACTGGTAGAACCGACCCGTACCCGGTTCCAATTCTAACCCGATGTATAGAAGAACCGGTTCCGGGTTCAAAATACCCGGCGGTTCTTACCCGGTTCCATATTTCTTGATAATAAACGGGTCCTACCCGGTTCCTACTCGTACCTGATTAGTACCCGTACCCGGTTCTTCCAGTACCCGGTTCCACTGTACCCAGTAATAAGTTACCGTTAGAACCGGTTACTAGTCGTTAGAATCGATTCTTGGAGGTTGCAAAAAGCATTAAATGCCAAATGTGACCGTTGGAACCGTTTACTATTCGTTGGACACGGGTACTAGCCGTTGGAACCGGTTATTGTAAATTGTTTTCAATTTTCATTTGTTTAACTCACCAATCCTCATCTTCTTCTTGTATCATTTTCTTCTACTTCTTCTTGAAAAAACCCGACAGAACCGGTTCCAAACAGTACCCGGAACCGGGTCCAGAGTACCCGTAACCGGTTACATCGGTTCTAGTTTTATTGACGACTACCCGGATTTAACCCGGAACCGGTTCTTCAGAGAACCCGGTTCTCCTAACTAGTATCAGTACCCGGGTACGGGTAGGAACCGGTTCCGGGTACTAATAATACCCGATTATGCCCATCTCTAACGGGAAGTGCCGACTACTCAGGACCATTCCTCACTATTTTTTCGCTCATAATGTTAATGGGTTACTTTTTATTGGCATTGGAAGCACATTACATTATGACAGGGTAATGTTTCACAATTTAATGAATCCATCGAAAATTTTCGAATCTTTTTTTTTCTTGTGTAAAATGTTGGAATTTTAATAATATGGCTCTCACTGATATGGATTTTAAGAGTCTGGTCCCCAGTGACTTTTCGTTCAAACTCCACTACGGCTTTTTGAAACACCCCGCAACACAATGGGCGGTGTTCCCTCAAGCTTTCTGTATGCGTGAGTTGCAGTCCATGTAGCCTTATATATAAATCTTAAACAATCAAGATATGAAAGAATTTATCATCCTTATAACCTAAATGATCAATTGAGAAACTTAATAATGGGTTAATATATTTGAAGCCAACAATTTAGTAATCACACTGTAAAAAATAAATGGAGCTTTTAAATGATCCTAATCTTTGAGTGAGTCGTAATTTATATATATTATCTATACCTATATCTATACTACTATATAATACTTCTTATATGAACAAAATTGTAAATTCATATTATGTTAAAATCCTAGTGGTCTAGTGGTATGGTGTCTCACCTTACAAATGTGAGGTTGTGAGATTCTTACAATTGCAAGGTAAAGATGGAATTAAGGTGTTAAAAAGAAATTTGTTGTTAAAAAAACACAAGATATTAATTCAACTACCAATTTAATGGATTGAAATTTGATGAAGTTAAGCTATTAATCCATTATCAATATCTATTATTATTATTATTATTATTATTATTATTATTATTATATGAAAATACAACTTTTTGAGATAAAAAAGTACTTCCAAGTGATAATAAGACGCGATGTGGAGAGGATATTAAGATGCGGGTAAAGGTTTCTGTAAAAAAAGGGTTTTTTTGTGAGAAAGGTAAGAAAAGAATCTACACTATTAGATCTTTGATCTAATGGTTGAGATCATAATTGCAAAATTGTAAATAATATTTACTATTAAACATATTAATTTTCTAGATGAATGGTATATAGGTAAATTTAACATTTTTAAATTAAGAAACTAATATTAATGCACATGTAACTTCCCCTCGTCTTTTTTAAACGTCAATAGCTTTTATACATAACTTTTAAAAAAAATTACACCATAATAACGAGCGTTTTTTTTATCTTTAATATGAGTACCAATAATACCATATTGCTATACTTATATAGTGAAAAAAAAATATGTTTCGATCAGATGTTTAGTCCATGAATGGTGTTATATACTTACTGAGTGGTGTTATATACTTACTGAATGGTCTATATATACTTGCTGAATGGTGTTATATACTTACTGAATGGTGTTATATCTTGCTGAATGGTGTTATATACTTACTGAATGGTGTTTATAGAGATCTTTTAAAAAAAAATTCAGTTCCTATAATTAAGGTGGCGGTTATGGGAAGTTTTTAATTAATTGAATTAATGATAAAATTACTTGTTTACCCTTTTGAATTAATTTAGATTTAGGACACATGTCATCTCCACAATATTTCTCACATTTTTAACCTTTTTACAATAACCTTACCCTTAAGATTGCGAGATATTTAGACGATACTATATATCGGGTTATAAAGTGAAAGCCTGAAATACGATATATTTAGACAATACTATATATTGGTTATAAAGTGAACGTTTGAAATTTAATTCACCATCGTTCTAACCTATTTAATTTTATTATTGTAGTGAAATTAACTATTCCGCCGCGGGTTCCTTCTAGTATAATATAAAATACACTCAGTTTGTGATAAAATTTATATCGAATATTAGATAAATTTAAATACATCGTTACGAAATTTTCAAACTTTTTCGGTTGGTTCAGTTTCCGCATGATAACGTTTAAATTAAAAAAAGTACTTAAGAGCATTCTTATCCCATCCATCAAATTATACATACATTCCACTAAAAAACAACTCCTATATCAATATATTTTCACTAAAAACAAATACTTTTTCTCTCTCCTTTTCAATTAAATAATATTATCATTACATTTTTCTCTCTCCTTCACTCACAACCACTTTCAATATATATTAAAAAAATTATACTGGGTGAACAGTGTCCCCCCCAAATATAAAGATGAACAGTAACAATTTCTCTCTCCTCAACTCACAACCATTTTTTATCCCTTGATAATATAAAAACTACCCCTCACATATTTTGATGGTTTGGACGAGAATGCTCTAATACGTGGTTGTTTTTAACTTTTTTTTATTGACACGCCATTATAAATTTTGGTTTTTACTATTTTGGTTTATATTTGATAATTTTCGTTAGTTGACTAAAAAAACATCTAGGTTTAAGTATTCGTTTTTTAGTAAATTGATTTCCCCTTTGATTTCAGTTCTTTTATCTTTTTATGAAAAACTTACTACACGGTTTTGTTTACCTTTTTTATCCTGACACTCCAGTATAATTTTATTTTTTACAAATTTGATTTTTCCAGTGATAACTTTAGTTAGTAAACTTAAAAAAATAATGCGCAGTTGCGTTTACTTTTTTTTTTTTTATCAATACTTGAGTTTAAAATTTGTTGAAACGAAATTGTATACAATAGAGGGTACATGTTTTGGTATAGTCGGCTATATCGAATGTCATTACCATTTAGATACCATGATGAATGGAATTAATGTCGACCACCGAACAACAATGATACCGTTAATATATTAACAAAACTTAAAACATAAATCACAACTTTCAATTAAGAGCCCGGTCCGCTGCCAGTTACCATGGGCCCTTAAAATGTACTTAAAACATAAATCACAACTTTCAATTAAGAGCCCGGTCCGCTGCCAGTTACCATGGGCCCTTAAAATGTATGTCGATATAGAAGCCCAAGCTTTTACAAAGCAGAGAAACAAAATAATCTTTAAAATAAAGAATGAAAACAATTATTTTATTGATTTGATATCGTGTCGTGGCTGGCTAAAATTAGTAACCCGAATATAATTCATTTAACGATTCTGGTATTCGTGGAACTAACTGTAACTTAGAATGCGCTTAAAACAACGCGATCTTGTTTAATCCGTTTATCAAAACGGGTTGGTAGTTAAGGCGGATGATATGTTAATAGGGGTATCAATCGTATCAAATATACCTATATTTTGTTGGAAATTTGAATAGGTGAACTCGACATGACATACATATCTATGTGTGTCATGTCATGTTTGACGCATGTAAAGTCATGTCGTGTTTCGGGTCGACCTGTTAAATATTCATTTGCGAACATGAGTAAGCCCTGGTGAATTAGTAACAATTTAAATAACCAATTTAATGCAAATATTAGCAAGACCTGGTGATTTAGTAACTAATTAGACCGTGGGGTATGGTGGGGCTTGGGTTGGGGCATGGGTTAACACGTGTAATTTCAAAACTCAATTTATAAACCCACTTTGGATGGGGTATGGTGGGCGTGGCTTGGCTGGCGTGGCCAAGCCACATCAGCTTTTTTTAATATATATATATATATATATATATATATTTATATAGGGGAGGGTTATCTTGAGAACGCTAAATATTGCGAGAACCGTGAGAACGAATGAAAAACCCAATCAAAACCAATTTTTTTATACAAACCTCATTGTAATTAAGATACAACATCAAAACAAGAATTTATAACATCAAATAATTCATTTCTCATTTCAAAATCATTCTTTTTAGATTTTTTACACATGTGTAAATATAGCAGATTTACACATGTGTAAATGGCAAACTTACACATATGTAAATTTTCTTTATTTATGAATTCACGTAAATTTAAATGTGTAAATTGAATTTCTAACATTGTATTCAAATAATAATGATAAGTGTAGAAAAAAATTTTGAATTTGAATTGTTTTTGATCAAGTTCTCATGGTTTTTTCATTTGTTCTCACGGTTCTCACAAATATTTAGCGTTCTCATTTAAACCTTAAACCCTCCCCTATATATATATATATATATATATATATATATATATATATATATATATATATAGGGTTGGGATATATCGAAAACCCTATCTATATAAAAAACCCTAGAAAACCCAAGCTCCCGACATTTTTTTTTGAAAAAAATAACACAAATAATATACATGTTTTTAAGACTTTTGGGCCAAAAAAATCAAAAAAGCGCCGAAGGGATAATTTAAAAATAAAAATCAGTAATTTTAAAAAATTTCTGTCTTTTTTGCCTAACACATGTTAGGCACTGAAATTTGTTTTTTTTTTTAAAATCCCTTCGGCGCTTTTTTGTTTTTTTTTTTTTTGGCCCAAAACACTCTAAAACATGTATATTACATGTGTAATTTTTTTCAAAAAAAAAAATGTCGGGAGGTTGGGTAAAAATGGGGGAAGATTTGGGTTTCCAGAGTTTTCTACCTAAATGAGGGTTTTCTGTCTAGCATTGTCCTATATATATATATATATATATATATATATATATATATATATATATATATATATATATATATATATATATATAACCATTAAAAACTACATAAACATACAAAATAATTATTAAAATAAACATACAAAATACTTATCAAAATAAAAAACTATCATTCTTCGTCGTCTTAGTCGTCTTCGTCGGTTTCGAACCCAGGAATCGTTGAAACATGATCCACCAAATCAGATCGAAGGTTGTGATGTATATCCCTTGACTTGATCAAAAATTCATTTGCCGCTTTATCTTCGTCTGTTATGTTACCTGGTTGGGGGTCATCGTCATCATAGCAGGTAACGACCGCTCTACCTTCATCCTCCAAAATCATGTTGTGAAGAATGATACATGTGTACATCACCTATCCAATCTGATCCTTGTCCCATACTCGACAAGGCATTGTCAATATTTGCCACCTTTTCTTCAAAACACCGAATGCTCGCTCGACGTCTTTACGTGCAGCCATCTGGACCCTGTTAAACTTTAATCTTTTTGGATCTGTGGTACTGTATCTTGTGAACGATTTTACAAAAACCCCCCCACTCTGGGTAAATCCCATCAACTAGGTAGTACCCATACACGTACTCAACCCCGTTTACAAAGAAAGTTCCTTTGGGTCCTATACCATTTACCCGATCATTGAAAAGGGGCGAGTGGTTTATGATGGTAATATCATTATGTGAACCTGGCATACCGAAGAACGCATGCCATATCCAAAGATCTTGGGACGCAACCGCTTCAAGCATGATGGCTGGCATCCGGTGAAATCCACTAGTGTGAGCGCCTTGCCATTGGGTAGGACAAAGTTCCCAAGCCCATTTCATACAATCTAAACTACTTAGCATCCCGGGTAGCCCATGATAATCTGCGTGATGTTCCAATATTTGTTGCATGTCACTAAAGGAGGGCTTTCTCAAAACTACCTAGCATCCCGTTCACGAGCAATGTGCCTTCTCCTCCGTTTAGGTTGTTGAGTCTCTTCCTCATCGTCTTCGTCTTCCACGATAGCTTTCACCACCGTCGCGATCGTTTGTAGAAATATTTCCGCACCATCGTCAGATGATGATGACGATTCACTATAACTTGAAGAACTCATGGCAAGATTGTGTTTTATGTGTTTGATATTGTGTGAGAAAAATGTTAAATATGGTAAGGTATTTATAAAGGAAAAAAAATTAAAAAAACATGCCCCAACGGCTAGGCCAACGCTAGCCCAGTGGCTAGTTTGAATTGGCCATTCACAGCCCGCCATGTCAGCTAGCTTCCCCCGCCCCACGCCCGGCTTGAAACCCAAGCCCCAAGGGCCACGCCCCAACCCAAGCCCACCCGGGGTGGTGGCTTAGGCATTTTCCCCCAACCCACGCCGCAACCCAAGCCCCATACCCCATATTCTTAAATAATCAATTTAACCATACTCAAATGAACTTTGTTTTTGGTAATTGATGTCTTTTTAGTTATGTTTGTTTCTAATCTTATTAATAGTTAACAAGCGTGGTTTTATATATTTAGCTTGAAATTAGAGTTAACAAGCGTGGTTTTATATATTTAGCTTGAAATTAGAGGAAGCACATACGATATTGAGACAAATGAGGCTGAAATCAACAGGGAGATTATTGAGACAAATGAGGTTGGATTGATAGTAGGGGTGGATTTGAGAGAAAAAGAGAAGCTTGTGAGAGAAGCTGTACTTGAAGAACAGGGGGAAGTAGGGTTCCAATGAATTTCGGAACTATAAATATTAAAGGTGCAGGGGGTGCGGGTAAAGCGATGGCAGTCCGAGGTTTGTTGTCAAAGTATGGCTTGGCTTTTGTAGCGATTCAGGAAACTCAGTTTAGAGATTTGCCGGAGAGAATTATTAGGAGATTTTGGGATAATTCTGCAGTTGAATACTCGAAAGTTGATGCAGATGGAAGATCGGGTGGGTTATTATCGTTGTGGAGTCCAGGTGTATTTAAAAGAAATCATGAGATTAAAAATCAGAATTTTATTTTAGTCAAAGGGCAGATTATAGGAGAGCAGGAAGATACGATAGTTGTGAATGTCTATGCATCGACAATTCCAAGTAATAGGAGACAACTATGGAACGAGTTGTTAGCATTGAAACAAGTATTCCAAGGTAGATGGATATTATTAAGGGATTTCAACGAGGTACGGGTTCCCGAAGATAGGTTTAATTCTCAGTTCGACGCAGTGGGAGCTATGTGCTTCAATAATTTCATAATGAATGGGGGGTTTCAAGAGTACAATATGGGAGGTAAACGGTACACCTTTATGTCAAGCGATGGGAGAAACCTTAGTAAAATTGATCGAATATTAGTTTGTGGAGAGTTCATGCTAAAATGGCCTGATGCGACACTCACGGCGCTGAATGGAGAAGTTTCGGACCATAGTCCATTAATACTAACAACAACAGTTAATAGCTTTGGAAGGCCTCCGTTTCGGGCATTCCATAGTTGGTCGGATCTCCCGGGTTATGATGACGCGGTTAGGAAGGGTCTGGGGAAAATTTGCGAATCAATATTCAAAGATGAATGTGTGGCAATAAAGTTAAAAGCGATTAAGGATGAATTAAAAATGTGGCGTCTCAACGAAAAAAGGAAAGAAGAGGAGCTGCTAGCTGATGCCATAGAAAATGTGGAGAAATTAGAAACCGAAGCGGAAAGTAGAAGTCTGACCGAACAAGAATTAAACATATGGCAAGGTTACAAAAGAACAATAAGAGAGTGGCATAAGGCGAGAGCAATGGATTTAAAGCAAAAATCCCGGCTAAAATGGATCGAATTTGGGGATGAGAACACTTCGTTTTTTCATGCGGTCGTGAATAGTCACAAAATCCGGAACCGGGTTAATGGCTTATGGATAGACAGAAACTGGATATCGGACGCCAATACTATAAAAGAAAGATTTTTGCTGGCCTTCCTAGAAAAATTTAAGGAACCTGTTCACTCAAGACCTAGAATGGAGGCGGAGGGTTTCAAAAAACTGGCAGGAAATGAGGTGGCGGACCTTATAGATCAGTTCAAGGAAGAGGAAGTTAGAGCGGCGATATGCGATTGTGGGGGAAACAAAGCACCAGGGCCAGACGGGATAACTTTCTCGTTGGTAAAAAATTACTGGGAGGAACTAAAACCATGGGTAATGGAAATGATGCAACAATTTTTCATCCATGGGTCCATACACCACACATGTAGCTCGTCTTTCATATCGCTCATACCCAAGGTAACTGATCCGATGACCTTCTCTGATTTTAGACCTATCTCTTTAATCGGGGTAGTTAATAAAATCATTTCAAAAGTACTTGCAAACCGGATGAAAAAAGTCTTAAATAGTGTGATTTCTAGTTCCCATTCGGCTTTTGTTTCGGGGAGAAATATAATTGATGGGCCTTTGGTTATAAATGAGATAGTCCGATGGGCAAAAAAAGTCAAACGAAAAATATTTGTATTTAAGGCAGACATAGAAAAGGCTTATGACACGTTGAATTGGAAATTTCTTATTTCTATTTTAACGCACATGGGATTTCCATCCAAATGGAGGAATTGGGTAATGGGGATCCTCTTTGCGGGGCGAGGATCGGTACTTGTAAATGGGGCACCAACGGGAGAATTCCAATATAAAAGAGGATTGCGACAAGGGGACCCACTTTCCCCATTCCTCTTTACGGTCGCAATGGAAGCCTTACATGTTATGATGTCAAAGGCTAAATTAGCGGGTATATTCACGGGTGTGAAACTACCAGGGGAGGGTTTGACGATTACGCATTTGTTATTTGCGGATGACTCGATCTTTGTTGGGAAGTGGGAAAGTAACAACGTTAAAAATCTAAAAAGAATCCTAAGATGCTATTATCTAGTGTCCGGATTAAAAGTGAACCAAAGGAAAAGTCAACTCTTTGGCGTAAGGGTTGAGGAGAACGACGTAGTCACCATGGCAACGACCTTTAACTTCAAACCCGGGAATTTCCCTTTCACATATTTGGGGCTAAAGGTCGGTGCAAACATGAACCGTATAATCAATTGGAAGGAAGTAGTAGACACCTTTAATAGGAGGTTATCGAACTGGAAAGCAAGACTTTTATCCTTTGCGGGGCGTGTAGTTCTTGTAAAATCCATTTTAGGAAGCCTACCGAACTACTACCTATCTTTGTATAAGTGCCCAATTGCCGTCATTAAAGTACTAGAAGGAATTCGAAGGAAATTTTTATGGGGAGGGAGTAGTTCAAATAAGAAGATGAGATGGATCAAGTGGGAAAAAATCGTAGCATCAAAAGAGTTCGGCGGACTTGGGGTAGGGAGTATAAGGGATCTAAACTTAGCTCTGCTCGTGAAATGGTGGTGGCACCTAAAAATGGAGCCACACCAATTATGGGTGCAAGTTGTAGAAGCAATTCACAAGAACAAGAGAAGGGTATCGATGGTCCCGGTAAAGAAAGAACAAACCGGTATTTGGAAGACGATCGTCGAAGTGGAAAAAGATTTGAATAAAAGGGGTGTCGATATTACTAAAAATCTGATAAGTAAAGTAGGAGTGGGCGACAAAACATTGTTTTGGGTGGACGTATGGGTAGGCGACGAACCATTACGAGTAAAATTCCCTTTGGTTTATCAGCTAGCGAAATATAAAAGAGTAAAAGTACAGAATTGTTATAGTCTGCACAATGGAGGAATTTTTTGGGATTGGGCCTGGTTAAGAACGCCTAATACTGATCCAGAAAAACAACAAACTGCAGAACTTATGGGATTATTATTCCAAACTCAACTATCAAAGGAGAGAGATATATGGTCATGGAAAAGTGTAGGCGAACAAGGTTTCTCGGTGAAGAGTGTTAGAAATCTATTGTCGAAACAAATAAATCTAAATGTACCAGCAAATGATTTCTTTTGGAATAATTGGGCTGCGCAGAAGTGTTGTATGTTCGTATGTAGAGCAGTGGATGGGAAGATTCCTACAGCAACGCAACTGAGGGCAAGAGGAGTACCTTTACCATCAGCGATGTGCAGGGTCTGTGAACGAGCGGAGGAATCGCCGGACCATGTTCTGGTAAATTGCGGTATAGCGGAACTGGTATGGTCTCAAATATGTACCTGGGTGAAAATGTCAACAACATCGAAACCGACAACACTTAAAGGTATGCTTAACTGGCTCAACGACCAGCAATGGCATAAGGTAAAAAAGAAGGCAGTACACGCAATTTTTATGTTAACAGCTTGGAGTATTTGGCAAAATCGGAACGCAAAAATCTTTAGATCAAAAAATGGAGTGGCTTACAAGTTGATCGAGGAAATCAAGGAAGGATCATTCCAATGGATGAAACAAAGAGCTAAGGTGCAGTCAATCTCTTGGGAGGAGTGGATATATTTTTCTTGGTGTAGCTAGTTCATACAGTTTGTTTGCTTTTCTTGTTTTTGTTTTGTAAGTTTCTCAAAAACTTTGTCCTGTACCTTGTCCTCTATAGCATCTTGCTATGGGGCTGTTTGTTTTTTTGTGGTTTATAAAGTTCCGTTAGCCGTTCAAAAAAAAACATACGATATATTGAATATTAGATAGTTAAACGTAACTAATATAATTTTGAATAGTCCAGATAATCAATTTAATAGTGATAGGAAAAATTAAAAATCTAAATCTAAAATTTAAGAAAATCAAAATAACATCTTTTGTAAAATCAGTCAAACTTAAACAAACCAACATAGTAAATGGATCATATGAGGTTAACCCGTTTATCAAGACAGTCATTTTTTGGTTAACTTGTTTAATAAGTGTTAAATTAGTCTAACCAAAACCTGATTACTTTTGTATTTTGTCACAAGTTGCCATCCCTAGCTATAAGTGTGTTGATGAGTTATAAACGGGATAGTGGATTTAACCATATACCATAGTTCTTTCATTCTAGTTTTAAGTCAGGTTGATTGATGTATCCATTCATCTAATTTTATCTTTTCTATCTATTATCTTGTGTATAAAACAAATTTGTCATGTAAAATTTAAATATGATGTATTTATCTTTTCTAACAAGTTCAAGTATTTAAGATCTTTCATACTAAGCGATGGAGATGTAGATAGTGACAACTCACCACATCAATGTAGGATGATGAAGGCGGAGAATAGCCACAGAGGTGTTGTGCAACTAGAGATTCCAAACTGAGAATGGATAGGGTGTACCCGTCGAAACCCGCCACCCTACCAATCTTTCGTTTACACCTCTCCTGCCCACTTTGAACCTGTCGAAACCCGCATGTACCGGCATTGGTGTTCCCGAACATACCTGCTCTCATCACTGTTTTTTAGGAAAACACACACACAATCCTTGCCTCCATTCTTCGGTGAGTCATATACGCATTACCCCCCCCCCATGGCACCGGTGGCAATGTTACAACACATTGACCACTATCCAGACAGAGGTACCCAAGGGTGCCCCATCCACCGTAAATTAAAGAGAAAATTTCATATGGTTTCAATTTGGCCTATGATTTTAATATATGATTTTATTTTCTCTACCTAAATACCTTTGGTATATTAAACAATTTTTTACTTGTTAATTAAATTAAGGCGTGTTTTTCTTTTCTAACAAGCACAGTTATTTAGGATCGTTTGTACAAAGTGACGGGGACATAGATGGTGACGTAGCGCACGACGTCCAAGTAGGGATGGTATGGACTAATAGCAACGCGCGAAGTATTATATGACAGACTAATTAAAAGGGTAATTTTATAGGGTTGCGGTTAAACTTACGATGTTATATGAAACAAATTGTTGGGCTATTAAGAAGACACAAACGTGTAAGCTTGAGGTAGCATGAGGATGCTGAGGTCACACAAGGTTGGACCGAATAATAAATGAAGTTTTCCTAAGAATTTTTTTTTTTTTTGAGATGGCTAGTATATCGGATAAGACAAGAGATTGGAGATCAAGATGGTTTAGACATTTAAAGAGGAGACAGACGACGCTCCAGTTAGATCAACAGAAACCCTTACTGTAGAGGGGAGGAGGGGAAGGCATAGGAAGGGAAGGCATACCTAAGTTGACTTAAGATGAGCAGGTTATGCATAATTTGTTAGACTTGCAACTATGTGAAGACATGGCCGAGAATAAGACTTCATGAAGGTGCATGATTAAACTTAAGAACTTCCACTTAGAGGGTACAAATTTGTCTTAACTTTGTGTTAGAGGCTTAGCTTTATTGATACTTTTAATTCTCGTTGCAATGTTACGTACCTTCCTCTTGTTATCGTGTCTCTATGATGTTTTATCTTACTACTATACTTCATCACTTTGTATTATTGGTAGCTTTACTATTATTATTATTATTTTATTTTGAGTTTATTTGGTTCTTTATGTTCTCTACTATTTAGACGGTGGGGTGTTGTAAGACCCGACTTACATAACCGAGAATTTATATAAACTTTTGCATTTACATATAGGTAATGCAATTAAACGTACATACAATATTTCGAATTTACTAAAAGTTCATAAGTATTTAAACACTTTAACACTTTAGACATGTTAACACGTTAATAAAATATAAAACACTTATAAAGTTCATCATCCGTAAGGTCTTAGCTATCACCTATACACCAATAACAACTCATATGTTAGTTATATGGTGCTTAGACATGGATTTGTAACCCAAAAATATCAAAAAAAAAAAAAAACAAACAAACAAAATCAGTTTTGGAGAGACCCGCGCGTAGGCTACGGCTGATGTGCCGTAGCTTACGGCACACTTGTAAATTCTAGGCAGCAGGTCTCAACCGTAGCCTACGGTTGCCAACCGTAGGTTACGGTTGAGCTGGTCTGCAGCTTTTCCAAACCTGCAATTTTTACGAAAAATTGCGTAACTTTCCGAATACTTATCTGTTTCGCACGAAACTTTTTCCTACGTGTTCGTAAAACATTTGCCCACATTTCTAACTTGTGAACCCATGATCCGTATTCACAAAATTTGTTTTACGCTATTGATTCCATTATATATATTTTAAATAATTGACTCGTTTGCATGTTTAAGAAAGCGATCTCACAGAAGTTATATCATTTTGTAAGAACATTATTTCTACGACTATACCCCATAACCCGGGGTATTATTCTTGCGTTTTATGCGACCATTATCCGGTTCACGGTTATGCCTATTGACCTGTTCGACCTTTCAAAGGCCGAACTTTGATTAATCCGAATTCTTTTTAAGAATTCCAAACCTTGCAATCATGACTCATTAACCGAGTCCGTTTATTTATAGTTCGCGTTCCCACTTATGATTTTCATTTATATATCATCACAACTTCAAATGTGATGGGTCGTGAATGGGAAACTTCATTATATTCCCATTCTACCCATAAGTTAGACATTTTTACAAAAAATGATCCATTACGTAGCTTTAAGCTTAAATGGTTTAAGCCTTCTATTTTATACTACCGTAAGGATTGACCGAATTATAAAACTCATATTTAAACTACCCTTAAGGGTCGTTTGTCCGGTTTGTCGTTCGAAGGCGTTTTGGTCAACTTTAATCTCTTTAATCACAAAGGACATTTTGAAAGCTTGTTTTGACCAAGCATACTCTTTTAACCCGTATTCCATTTTAAATTCATAATGTCCCTAAGAACATAATATCGAAATTTCAATTCGCTTGTTATAACTCACTTTAGGTGAATCCAATGTTCATCCATGACTCAATTAGCTCTCCTCGGCCCTTCGACCTCATTGAGAGTTTGACCAAATTTCACATACCTGGCTCGGGTCAAAGCAATGACCCGTTTTAATACCTCACCATATTAGTTGCTAATTAATAGCAACGCAAGTCATACGCTATTCTCCCTGTGAGCACAAAAACTCGACAAGCGACATTAGTCATTATTGTCAAATGGTGATAACATCGTCATTTGACCCTTTTGGCCTAAATGACCATTTTATCATTTTGAGATGGTATTTATTTGCCATCTCATCCATGTAGCCCGTTTTGGTTTACGCCATATGATCAATTTACTTAAAAATCGTCTCTTAGTTTGTTTGACTCATCATGGCTTACGCCATAGAGTGTCTTTTTCAAAACTATTATTTACCCGTCAACTCGTGACCAAATTACCAATTTGTCCTTTTTACCCATTATGGTTGTTTATTCGTAATCACATGATCGAATTACCATTTTACCCCTTTTTATCATCAAATATGGTTTCTCACCATTTTCACTTGTTCCGACCCGTATCATTCCGGGTCGGAACGTCATATTTCAAATACTAAATTACCTTGTTCTTAACCAATACAAAAAAGTAGGTGTTCTACTTAAAAGAAGTAAGCTTTACTTACCTTGTATCCAGTTATGCTTTTCCCGCGTACTTGATTTGTTTGACCCGCTTCTTTCCCAAACTTCCACCTAGCTTGTCAAGCGTTAAACTATCATTTATCATTCACAAGATGGTTAGATTAGTCATCATTTATCACGACTATTCCACCTTACGGATTTATATCAAAATTAACATTCAATCTTATTATAGGTCAGTTTGACTTTTAAAGGTCAACTGCCTATTTACACATATAAACCCACAAATAAGTTCAACAACTCATTTAGGCATTTCGTTAATTACACGGTAGGCACTATTCTTAGGCCACCATTATAACTACGTTCCCCAACAAAGTTCACGCAATTGTTAACATCAAGTTAACATAATTTCTACCATCATATGCTAAGCTATCAATCATTATACAAGAACTTGGGATTGTTTCATTACCACAAAACAACCCATTGCATCATATGTATGAAATCTACCCGAACATCAATTTTAGCCAAAGATTTTAAACATTCACATGATTATTTCTAACATCTAATAACATGAGTATTTCATCAACTTAATCATATCATCAAAACCCACTTCATAGTCTACTTGTTAATCACTTACAAGTAACCTTATATCACATATTTCATAATTTCTTATGTTTAACGAAATTTAGCATACATCTACGCCTAATTTCATCTTTGGATCATCATCCAACATCTAATTGTGTAACACCTCGTAAATTTATGTCCAATAATATATCGACACGTGTCATGGACTTTTAACGTGTAAAGAATTGATTTAAAGGGACTGAAGTTGACAAACAAGGAATCTACGTGTGTAAAAGGATTCAAAGTGTCAACAATGGATAAATAATATCATTCAATGGCCCTACACGATGTTTATACCCTTAAACGAATAAATTATGGATCATACGAAGCTAATTGTGAAAGAAAGTGAGAGATTACAAACTACAGGGGTTAAATGTGTCAACATGTTTAAAGTACACCTGTTAGGATCGGAGGCTGTCATGATTGTGCTTGTTTATATGAATTGAACATTCAGAGTATATGAAATGATGTAAAGTGCAGCGGAAATGAATACAAACTTTGTTAAACACAATCCAAATGAGAGAATAGTTTGATAAACAATTGCTTTTCATCAGTCGAAAGGTTACAAATCAAATCAAAAGATTACAAGCATGCTTACAATACTAAGCTCCCCCTCAGCCTAATGCTCCAAGGTTGGTTGTACAAGATGAAAGGATTGAATTGAGGAGGAGAACTCACTCAAAAGGATCAAATGTAACAGTACAGAGTACTGTTACATTTATAGACTATCCAAACCACTGAAGCATCTCAGCTGACGTCACTATGAAAGTGACATCTAACAACCTAACAATATCTACTGATCTATACAACTATTGCTTTGCTAACTACTGATATTGCATTACATTACATAGAACAAACATAGAACTGCTACTACATCATTCTACTGCTGTGAACCCAGCAGTACTTGTCATGATCAGCAGTGCTTGACTCAAGGCAGCAGATTGAACAGCAGGGCTTTTAGTCTTCAACAGTTTTTGTGTTGATCAGTAGTTGTAGGTCAGCAGATGTTGATAGAGGCAGTACTTTGGAGCATATCAGATGTTTGAGTCACCTTCAAGGGGAAAGCAAAGTGTAGGCTGCTGTTTATTGTTAGTTCACTGATGTGATCCGGTTTTGGCTTTACATTATCTGTTCCTCTGGTAGGGTTCAATCCCAACAATCTCCCCCTGGAACAGATAATGCCAAAACCCTTCATTATTCAGGACCTTTATTTCTCACCAAAAGTTCCTTAGCTAGACTTTTAAATTCAGCTTCAAATTATTTGGAACTTAGATCATCTTCATCCCTACACAGTGTAAGTTCAAGGAGATCCTGCAAATCTTCAACACTAAGGCCTAGTGCTTCTTTCCTTGATATGTACTTCACTTCACCATTGGTTCTGACCAGAGTCAATACGTGGGTCTTTTGATCAGATATCCACTTTAGTATTCTTAAACCAAATGGGTTTCTTGGGAGAGATTTATTTTTTGATGAGTTAGGAGATAATGGCCTTGTGAACACTTGCAGACTTTCAGACATTCTTTTGAAGGCTTCTTCAATGACTTTGTTTGCTGCTGCTATGTCTTCTGCAGTTTCTTTCTCAATTTGCTCTTGCCTTTCAATTTCTGACATGTCTGTTGCAGTGTTTGGTGATGCAGGTTTGTTTAATACCTTCTTAACAAGGTTTTGAAGCTTTGTTGAGCTGTCTTCTTTTAGACCCATTTTCATGATGGTGTCCTTGAAGTACTCTGCTTCCTTTTCTTTGACCTCTTCTTCAGTCAGCTGTTTACCTTCTTCTTGGTTTGACACAAAAATAGGTTTGTCTGCTGATTTGAACAATGTTCTGAGGTTTTCAATCTGCTGTTCAAGCTTCATCATTTGTTCACGTTTCGTTGAAGCACTTGAAACAGTTATCTTTCTTTTCTTTAGCCTTTCATAGGCTTCATCAGTCTGCTGTTTTGACCATTTTGATATGGCTTCAGCAGTATCCATTTTTGCATCCACCAGCTCCTTTTTCTTTCCTTTATACTCTGCAGTTAGGTCAGCAATGAGCTTTTTCTATTTACTCCAGTTCGGAGCATTCTTCTTCTTTGTAGGATCATTCTTGATTTTCTTAATCCTTTCTGCCTCATGCTTTAGAGCAACTAATGGCCATTCTTTGAACTGTTGTTCTTCAGCAGGATAGAATTTCTCTTTCATGATGTAGGCTAGATAATGTTTTCTTAACCTTTTCTTTTGATCAGCCTTTTCTTTGTTTAGCTCTTGTGCAAATTCCTCTATCTGCTTTACTTTTGTGAAGTAGAACTCCAGTCTTTTAGCAATGTCTTCGTCGCTTAGACCTTCACTTTCACTATCAACCTTAGCTTTTACTTTAGCTTGCCTTGCCTTGATCTTGAGGTAATCATCCATATCTTCTGGTGCCATGTCGCCTATGAGTGAGGAGAATCTTCTTTTTGAAGGATCTTCTTCTGTATAGAATTGCCTCATCTCATTTTTGATAGCTTCAAGTTCCAGTGGATATTGTGCAGCATTAGGATCGTGTATTCCCTCATTGGCAGGGATTGGCTTTCTTTTTCTACTAAAGAGCTTTGGTTGTGATGTAGGAAAGGTGAGATCAGTGGTGGATGGTTGACTAACAGCTGTTGAAACAACTGGTGCTTCAATCGCTGTTGTCATTACAACTACTGATGTATCAGCAGATGTCTTCTGCTTTTGAGCAGGGGTTATGATGGCAGTTGTTTGAGTGGTGATTAGTGGCTGACTAACAGTAGTTGAAACAACTGGTGTTTCAACCATTGTTGCCATTACAACAAATGTGGTAACATCTGTTGTCTTTTGCTTTTTGGCAGGAGGTGATAATGGTTTGGCTGTTTGTGATGGTGATGGTGGTTTTTGTGCTTTAGATACAGATGGTGGTGGAACAGTAGTTGTGGTGGTGTGTGGTGATGTGGTGTGTGTTGATACTGCAGTTTTGGTTTGGCTACTTTCTGGCTCAACATATATACCATCATCAATTCCCTTTTTCTTCCACTTGATCTTCTCCCCCTTTTTGGCATTATCTGAGAAGGGTTCGTTCATGAAGAGAACAGTGGAGGGAACCTTTCCAGAGGCACTTTGAATGTGAGCTTTTATAGCTTTTATATCCGCCTGAGTATCCTTAAATCTTGATTCCACCATATTGGTCAGCTTTTGAACATGTATGGCATGCTGCTGATCTGCCGTCTGCTTTTGTCTTTCCAGCAGTGGTTGGAATAAGTTCCATAACTCATTTGCAGCAGGTGCTTGTTGAGTAGATGCTTGAGCTGGAGCAGCAGTGGATTGGGCTTTCTGAGCTTTTAACAGCTGCTGCACCATATCCTTTATTTCGGCAACTGAGGTTTCAAGGTTTTCGACCCTGCCCGTCAATTCCTGATATCTTGAATCATCACCTGAGTTAACAGGATCATCTGAATCCCCACCAGCAGTGGTTTTACCAATGAATGATTTAGGAACAGTGTCCCAAAAATCAGCCATTGATGCCCCTTGTTCTTGGTACTGGGGACTTCTTTCTTCAGCACTTGATAACCTTTTGATGTTGCCAGTAGTCAAAACAAACTCAATGGTGGTTCTCAGTGGTGCTATAGAAGAAATTGCCTTCAAGGGAGTCTTACTAATGAAACCACTGTCCAAGTCTAAACCTGTAGATTCAACACTTGTAGTGGCTGCTCCACTTGAACTACTGACAGGAATTACTTGTAATTCCTGCAGTGTAACCTCCTCAATTGTTGCTGGGATAGCAGAAATGTCAACATCAGACCCAATCACCTATTGAAGTATACTCTCAGTGATAGGTGGTTGAGAGGAACTGGTTTGTGTCTGAGTAACATCAGCTGCATGCAACAAGGTTATGGTGGATGGTGGTATTATTTGAGGTGAGGGTAAAGGGGTTGAAAGAGACATGTCCTTGGGATCAGGACTGTGGAAGATGGATCTGAGTGGGTCCAGAGCTTCATATTGTGGTGTCCCTGTGTTTACAACCTGATCCTTTTGTGAGGATGCAGGAGGAGTTTGAGGCAAGGGTTGAGATCTTTCTTCCACCTGCTGTGAGGAAGTAGCAGCAGTGGTTATTGGTGACTTTTGTGCTGTCACTGGCATTGTCTCTGGGATCTCATCTTCTAGAGATGCCTTTGTTTTGGGTTTGGTGGGTTTTCTGGATATTTTTCTTTTTGTCTTTTTAGTGGTGGCATGTGTGGGTTTCAAAATAGTGGGTGTGCTGCTTTGATCACCTGGAGCAGTGGGCTCAGCAGCAGATACCTGAGGAGCAGTTTCATCTGCTAAATTCTGCTCAGGCACCTCTGCTTTTGTTTTTATTGGTGCCAACATTCTTGAGAATGTTTCAGGCGTTAAGCAGTTTATTTTAAAAGAGGCACCTTGTTTGGGCAAATCTGCTTCTTTCTCTACAAATTTTTGTTCAAAATAGTAGCTTAAAAATCTTGGAAAGAGCAGAAATGCCTTATTATCAACGTTTTTTTACCAAATCATCAAATATTTCCTGGGAGTAATTAAAGTTTTTATTGTTTAAAATTGCATACCCCAGGCATTGAATTTTTGTTGGTATTTCATTAAAAGACGTTGTTTTATCAGAAACACACATTAACAGTGTGTGAAATAAAAATCTGGGTGCAGAAGGAAAATAACCTTTTTGTAAGGTATCCCTTTTAGGTTGCTCTGCATAGCCCCTATTTATGAAATCCTTTTTCAACTCATCTTTAGAAAATGAGGTTTTTCCTTTCAAATCATCGAGTTTAAAGATTTCAGAAATGGATTGTGGAGAGATTTGAACCTTCTTACCCTGTATCGAGGAGTTGATCGCTGTGATGATGTCTCCTTGTTTTTCAAGGGTGGCATTTTTCCAGAACTCTCTCTGGGTTTGAAGATAAATGGGAGCGTCTGTTGTTATCAAAGTTTTGTACTTTGAAGCAGATAAGATTTCAATGATGGAGTCGAAGGTGTTGTCAGTTGTGGGTT
Organism: Helianthus annuus; assembly: GCF_002127325.2. NCBI lineage: Eukaryota > Viridiplantae > Streptophyta > Magnoliopsida > Asterales > Asteraceae > Helianthus > Helianthus annuus. Next base: position 188,989,533 of record NC_035436.2, on the reverse strand, counting down.
TTGTGAGTATACCCACATAGTTGTGTGGAGATTTGTAGCGAATCTCTGTGGTTTCAGCGGCCATTTGAGTGGCGTCTGATGGGGTGGAGGAAGAAGATGGTTTTGATTTTGACTTCGATTTTGGTTTCGTCATTTTTGATGAAGAAGATCGAAGAAAGTTTTTGGAGTTATGAGAGGGAAACTGCTTTGTGAAGAGAATGTTTGGAATTCAATTCGACAGTGAAACCCTTTTTGGATTTAATCAGGGTTTTATTCAGGGAAAAAGTGAATGCTGATGTGGCAGCGGGTATAATGATCTGACGGCTAAAAGCTGACCACGTGCCAACCCCTGATGAAATGGTAAATAATGGAGGACAGTTGTTTTGACAACCACTGATGGATCAATCATCAGTAGTTACAACGGTAATGAAATGAAGCCGTGGGTGTATCAGTGGATAGAACAATGATTTTAATGTAACACCTCGAAAAATTTCGTCCAATAATGTCTTGACACGTGTCATAAGGTTCCGGTATGTGAAAACAAACTTTAGAGGGACTAAAAGTGACAAACAGTGAAAACTATGGAACGTAAGGGTCCAAAGTGTCAACAATGGATAAATAGACTCTATGATAACCCTACATAATGTTCATAACCTTAAACGGATGGTTCATGGATCATACGAAGCGGAAATTGCACAAAAGTGAGGAATTACAAACTATAGGGGCCAAAAGTGTCAACATGTTGAATTTATACCTCTGAGTGAACTTTTGGCAGGCCCGAAGCTTTATAATGCTAAAATATACTCACTAGAATATGTGGTAAAAATTTCGTGAAGTTTCGATAACGTATGAGAAAGTTATGGCCAAAACCGTACTTGAGGGGTTAAAAGCGTCAACGTCGAATTTCATGGCTTTTCGGTTGAGCGCAAAGTTATCCGAGGACATTAAGATGTTGGTAAATGTCCCAAGGTTCTTAGAAACCAAGTTTGGGGGTTTACGAGTCAAGATAAGTAGCCGAAACATCGCGTGCAAGAACAGGGACCAAATCTGCCAAGTGTGAAAGTTGTTTGGCTGACCAGCAGGCCAGGCGACCCGCCTGGACATGCCCAAGTGGGCCGCATGAGACTATCAGATGCTGAGTTCGAGAATTATTTGCATTCTGGTCCATTTTTGAAGTGTAAAACAGCTAATACCACCTCCTTTTGCACCAATTAAATCCCTTGCATGCCTAGGACAACAGTAACCTCCCTTCAACCTCTGAATTTCCTCCATAAATCAGATTATTTCATTCATTTCTTGAGCACTTGTTGCAACAAAGAACTCTCACAACTTGCAAAGCTCTACAGACCTTCTGGAGCAATTCTGAACGACAAGGCTGACTCTAAGTGTTAACTAAGCTTCATTAGGACCTTTGTAAGCTTCTATATCAGTCTCTAATTCGTTCTTGCTTTGATTATTAGTAAAAGTCAAAACCGTTGTTCTTATTATTTGACTTTTCGATTAAATGAGTTTTACTCTGTCATTTCTCAAATTGAAACCACTAATATGTTGGTATTTATGTGGGAAACAAACCCTCAAAAGGGTATTCTCTGATTCCCACTTTATGCATGCTATTTGTCGAGTCAAAGATGTTTCTAAAAAGTCAACAGGAATCGTTTTTGCGAAAAATAGCTTAAATGGTAATATAGATGACATGCAATCAGTTTGATCATCAAAAGTAACATTATAATGAATGTAAGAATATGTTTTACCATGATCAACTCGCCAATCTTTAGTATAAACCCGGATTGGAACCGAAAGTCTTATAAAACGACTTTTTCGTAGACTATCGATTCGGATCCGTGCATGCATGTTTGAGATCTGTATTGGAGCTTATTTTAGACCATTTTTTATTTTAGTATAACTTTCTGGAATTTTTGATACTTGAGTCTATACTTAGCCGATTCATTTGCATGTTTCCGATTTATGCTTAAAGTTGACTATTCTGCCCTTTTTGATATAAAACGTGATTTTTGGAAAAGTGAAGGAGTAGAAATCTTTATTTCTAATATATAAACTTGCACCGAAAATTTGAGATCAGTTAGTGGTCCAGATTTTGAGTTATGGCCGATATCGTAAAACTATATCTTAAAGTTACATAAACGGCGCATTTAGCGTATAACCTATTTCAGGCCACGTTTTGATATAAAACTTTTTACCCACTGATGTTATATATTATTTTGGGATTTTTGATGATTTTTATTTGATTTTTGGCTGAACGGATCATACGTCGCTAAGTCGATTCGGTTAATGCCGGTTTTGACCGTTTAAGCCGTAAAATGAGTTTTATTCATCCTTTTGACCCGAAACCTTTTTCTACTGATTTTATATGTTAAATAAAGTATATTGAGCATTCTGGAAATATAAAAATCTCAGCTTTCTTTTAAAAACCCGGAAACGGCTCTAAACCGCATTTTAAGCGTTTTTAGCGCATAGTAGGCGTTATACTCATTTTAAACATATAAGACTCATACCTACTGATGTAACTAGTATATTTTCATATAATAACAGTAGGTATAAGTATATGAACCCAGATTTCCAGTTTTGGCATTTTTAGCCCTTGTGAAATTACTAAAATACCCCTACGGTGCATAGTTTGATTTTAAATGATGAGTTTGGTATATGGGTCATACCCTACTGTTATAACATGTTAAATGAAGTATATTTACTGTATAAACCAGACCCGAAACTCAGATTTCTAATATGACTCTTTTATAATCTTTTAAATGACCAAAATGCCCTTCTAAGGCATAAATTGAGTTTAAAATCATTCGGGGCATAATAGAACATAACTTATTGATATTATATCATATTTAAAGCGTATTATCTCAGGGAACTTGCATTTGACTCTTTTGGCTACCCGTAACGCCCTTTTTGCGTTCGGTTCGGTTTACGTAACTAGTTTGCGTAAATTGACCGAAACGGGTCAAACGTTATCATTTTTATCTCAAAATCCAGAATGTATTTAGTATACCCATATTACACAAGTATTCAAACTTGTCGGGTCTAAATCACATTCTATCCGGTCTTTCGCTTAATCGTGCGTTTGTACCGTATCGTCCTTAAAACTAGCCGGTCAAAGCTTAGGCTTAATTAAAGACCCGTTAGAAATCTAATAGGTTATTATAAACCTTTGTTCCAGATTAGGAGGCCTAGTAAAAGCTACCTACACTTACCGTTTGTGATTCATACTTGCTCAGGTAAATACATTTTGACTTATTTTCCCTATACGGGCTTGGGGTACGGTATTTAAAATACCGCTTGATCGAGCGCACAAATCCTGCACCCTATGGGTGTACAGTCTTGAATAGTTTGTGCGACTCGTTTAAACAGTCTTGTTCTTACTTTAGGCTTTGGGGGGTTATTGACCGTGTCCCGGATATCCTTGGCATTATCTTACGAGATGGCCACGACCAGAGCACGGGGTGTAGGCGTACACCCGGCGTGTATAACTCTTTAATGTGGTGTGTCATTTAATCTTTAGCCCGGACAGCAGATCCCGGGCCACCAAATGTACGAGTAACATGTAATTCGTTCACAAGTTTATATTGCATAATTATCCCAAGTTAATAAAAATATTTATGCCTTGTGCATTTAAATCAATTTTCAATCATTTTCAAAATGAGTTAGTTGATTTGTATTTACCAGTGTAAACTGACGTATTTTCCCAAAAGGTTAAGTGCAGGTACTATACGAACTAGGCTGGCTGTTTCCTAAGAGCGTCCACTATAGTCTCGCAAGCTCGGACGACAAAATAAACTGTTGAACAAATTTTATCTTATTTCTATTTGATCCGCCTGTGGATCCGTTTCAACTACTTATGATGTTATTATTACATTTAATTAAAGTTGAAATGTATCTATTCTGCTTCCGCTGTGCATTATTATATTGTGTTGTTTGTCTATGACGATGCCAACCACGTCACTGTACCCCACACCGGGCCCACCGGTGACACGTGGAGATCGGGGTGTGACAGGTTGGTATCAGAGCCAATGCTGAGTGAATTAAACACTAGTCTTTTGTGTTTGATCTCAGTTACACAATTGCACATTCCTCGATTTTCGAGTCTAGACAAAGAACTTAGGAAATGTTCAAAATTCGGTTGTTTTATCTTTATTTTATTATTAGCTTTGTCTTATATATTTTGTTGTGCAACTTGTTTAATTTTTGACAGGTTCATCATGCCGCCACGTATGCGAGGACGAGGAGGATTCGCCACATCACATGACCACGAGGCAGGACCCTCACACAGGCGAGCCCCATCAGCTTCGCACAACACTGCAGCCCATGATGTTTGGAGATCATTCGCCGAGCCAGCCAGGCACTCGGTATCTTTGAGCACCTCGCCATCCCTACCTCACTCCTTTGGGCCACATTCTGAAAATGGGCCCCATGACTCCCATGGATCTTTCATACCCCTACACCAGTCACCTCACCACTACCCAGCACCAGTATATCAGGGCCTGTATAACCCTGATGCCTATTTGGATGAACCAGTGGGTCATAACCCACTAGGACCTGAAGACCACTTCTCTGGTGGTAACGAGATGGAGGTCGACGAGGACACTGACCCTTCCCTCCCACCGTCCGGCACGCCTAATCATCCCATTGAGATATCAGATGGGTCACCATACAGGGGATCACCATTCAATGGTGTTGACAGCTACGAGGAGAGGTTTAAGCAGCACGATTGGTTTTATACCCCCAGCCACCACAACTCTCCTATGCACCAGTCTTACCACGGTTCTCCCGTGCACTCTCAGCACCACTCTCAGCAGCAGCAGCTTCAGCAGCAGCCTCAGCAGCAGGACCCATCTGAGGCCTTTTGGCGCGACGTGGTCACTCCGTCGCCACCACCACCACCACCGGTTTTGCCTCCTCCGCCTCAGAGGCCAAGGAGGAACGCGCGTATGTCTACGCGAGGAGGGATTCGCATTGCCACCCCTCGACATTCAGGTAGCGGCCGCTACTCGCCGCTCCACGAGGAGTCAGAGATGGGAGAGTCTCAGCATCCCGTCTCAGAGGTTACTTCTGCGACTATTGCGCCACTACCGCCGCAGAACTTTGGAGAGCCCATCCCTGCGTATGCTAGCGCAGCACAGTTCAACCCTTTCGAGCCGACTTTTCCTCCCGGTTATGATTATACGGGAGATCCCTACTGGTTAGCTTCAGGCTACAACCCTCTCAATCAGGAGAGTACTTTTGGAGGTCCCTGGGCTACGGGACAATCGGCTTTTGGATTCCCACCGCAGGGATACCAGCAGCCGCAGCCTCCACAGCCACCGCAGTATCAGCCACCGCCGCCGGCGCCGATGATGTCGCCACCGCAAGTCCAGGAGATCCTGCAAGGGATACACGACGTGCGACGGGAATTGCAAAATGATCGCCGACACAACCGCGGTATGTTCAAGAAGATGGTTGACTTAATCAAGGGTAAGAGTAAGAAGGATTATTAAATCCTTTGGTTGTTAGCTCATTTACTCATGTCCCTGCGTGGACATTTATTCCGGTATTCTACCCCTGCGTGGGTATATTTCTCTTATTCTACCCCTGCGTGGGTATGTTGTTTCTGTTTAACCCCTGCGTGGGTTTGTTTTGTCTGTTTGTTTGTTTTGTTTGTTGTTATTTGGTTTAGCCCCTGCGTGGGCATGCTATTTGAGAAAAGTCCCGTTTAGGGCAAAGTTGTACTAGTTTACTTTAATTTAAATGGTTAATTTGAGGTTTTCATTTTATCTATGTGCATGAATTGAATATTCAAATAAATGGAAAATATCAATTTTTATTTGATTTGTTATTTTAATAAGAATCTTAGTAAGGTAGAACCTAGCTTGAATGTCTTATTAAAAGGCCTGGCCAATATGGTAAAACCTGGTTGAAAAGATTCAACTCTCTGTTAACGTCTGAAAACATGTTAACATTCTTGACTAAGCGTGATTCGTAAAATCACACATGTCACCCTTTTTAATAAATTATCTACAGATTATATATGTATACAAGTCTGGTAATGACTTGATACCTACGGGTTATGACTATGTCATATAGTGGCAGTTGTGGTTTATGACTCCCTGCCTAGTAAAGGATTATTTGTTTAATTATACAATGCTAATCCTATAAAAATCTAAATTTATAATTTAGAAGTTGTCCGAAGTGACTAGGCCTATTGTGCCAATATATATATTTCATTCCATAATATAGTTGCTAATAAAAGCCCTGAATGAAATTAAATAAATTAACTATTATGGTTATTAATACCATGGTTAATAAATCGTCTAGAACGATAATACTGTTAGGTTTCTAAATAAGACCTTGTCCTTTTATGTAGCTTAAAGCTACATGGCCAAATCGGAGGAGACCAACAGTCATTCTGGAGAACACCCAGATGATACAAAGATTCACGTCACTGGTGCGGAACTGCAAGCACTAGTTGAAAACGCTGTTGCCAAAGCTATGGATAGGCAATTCAGGGAATCTAGCGGGACCCGGAGTAGGACCCGAACTGTAACGCACGTCAAGCCCAAGACTCATTCAGAGGCTCATAGTAAGCCACCTTCTAAGAAGAATGAGCCGAAGAAGGATGAGGGGGATAATCACTCCTCCAACCACAGCAGTATTCCTAAGCAAGAAATCAAGCTGAAGCATGATACGCACAGCAAGTCCTGTACGTACAAGTATTTCGTTTCATGCAAACCCAGGGATTTTACTGGGGAAAAAGGAGCAGTTGACTGCATGACATGGATTGATGAGATGGATACAGTTGTTGACATCAGCGGGTGTGTTGATAGGGACGTTGTGAAGTACGTGTCCCAGTCGTTCAAGGGAGATGCGTTAGCATGGTGGAAGTCACTTCTGCAAGCTGCCGGTAAGGCCGCTCTGTATAGCATGACCTGGGATCAGTTTGTAGCACTGATCAAAGAGAATTTCTGCCCACAGCATGAGGTCGAAAGAATTGAGTCGGATTTTGTATCCCTAGTGATGAAGAACCTCGATTGTCAAGCGTATCTTACTACATTCAACACCTTATCTTGATTGGTGCCGTATTTGGTGACCCCTGAGCCACGAAGGATCGCCCGTTTTATTGGGGGCTTGGCACCGGAGATAAAGGCGAGTGTTAAGGCTTCAAGGCCTACGACATTTAGATCCGTAGCTGATCTATCCCTCTCCCTCACTCAAGATGTAGTCAGATTGAGAGCTATGAAGAGCTCAGAGGAAAACAAAAGGAAACGTGAGGATGACACCTCACGAAGATCTTAGAAACGACACAGAGGAAACAACGACCATAGGAAAGGGTCGGGATCTAAGAAAGGAGATCATCAATCGGGTGAGAGACCCAGATGCAAGACCTGCAAGAGACACCATTTTGGGAAATGTCGTTTGGAGACGAAATCCCAGTCTCAAGAAAAGCGATGTGGAATCTGCAAGTCCACAGACCATAAGGCATTGGATTGCAAGAGGATTAAGGATGCAACTTGTTTTGGTTGCAACGAGAAAGGGCACATTCGGCCAAATTGCCCAAAGAATGCGAAGAAAGCTGACGACGGGAAGAAGACTAATGCGAGAGTCTTCAGAATGGACGCCAAGGAAGCAGTTCTAGACGACAACGTCATTACAGGTACGTTTCTTGTAAATGATGTTTTTGCTAGAGTCTTGTTTGATTCAGGAGCTGATAAATCGTTTGTAGATGATAAGTTTTGTAAATTGTTAAACCTTCCTGTTAAAACCTTAAGTGTGAAATATGAGGTGGAATTAGCCGATGGAACCATAGAAACCGCCTCGACTGTTCTAGATGGATGTGTTATATCCATTAGGAATCATTCTTTCCCGTTATCCTTGCTTCCCTTTAAGCTAGCTGGATTCGATATAGTGATAGGCATGGATTGGTTAGCGCAAAACCAAGCCCAGATTCTGTGCAACAGAAAGCAAGTAGTAGTGAAGACTCCGTCTGGTGAGTCACTCATTATTCAAGGAGATACCCAGCATGGACTGCCTGAGCAAGTGTCCATGCTCAAGGCATCCAGATGCATGCAGAAGGGATGTGTAATTTATATGGCACAAGTTACCATTGATGAGCCGAAGCCGAAGATTGAGGATATCTCTGTTATCTCAGAATACCCTGAAGTATTCCCTGAAGAACTACCCGGTTTGCCACCGGATAGGCAAGTGGAGTTTCGGATAGACATCATTCCAGGCGCTGCGCCTGTAGCAAGAGCACCATACAGATTAGCACCAACGGAGATGAAGGAGTTGAGGACGCAGTTGGATGATCTATTAGCTAAAGGTTTTATTAGACCTAGCTCGTCTCCTTGGGGAGCGCCAATCTTGTTCGTTAAAAAGAAGGATGGATCGATGTGTCTGTGCGTCGATTACCGTGAACTTAATAAGGTCACTATCAAGAATAGGTACCCGTTACCCAGGATCGACGATCTGTTCGATCAGTTGCAAGGAGCAAGCTATTTCTCCAAGATCGACCTGAGGTCAGGTTATCATCAGTTGAAGGTTAAGGAGGAAGATGTGCACAAGACAGCGTTTAGGACTCGTTATGGACATTACGAGTTCCTAGTGATGCCGTTTGGGCTCACTAACGCACCAGCCGCATTCATGGATCTCATGAATCGTGTCTGCAAGCCCTATCTAGATAAATTCGTTATCGTCTTTATTGACGACATCCTTATCTACTCGAAGAGCCAAGCTGACCATGAGAAACACCTTCGTTGTATTCTCAAACTTCTGCATCAAGAGAAGCTTCATGCCAAATTTTCGAAGTGTGAATTTTGGCTTCGAGAAGTCCAATTCCTTGGACATGTAGTAAGCGAGCGTGGTATCCAAGTAGATCCCACTAAAGTAGAAGCAGTCATGAACTGGCAGGAGCCGAAGACTCCTACCGAGATTCGCAGTTTCCTCGGATTGGCAGGATATTATAGGCCATTTATCGAGAACTTTTCAAGAATTGCTGCGCCCCTAACTTCGTTGACTCGTAAGAAGATTAAGTTCGATTGGGGCCCCAAGCAGCAGGAATCCTTCGACATCCTGAAGAAGAAGTTGAGCAACGCGCCAGTGTTGACACTGCCCGATGGCATAGAAGATTTCATAGTGTATTGCGATGCATCGCACACTGGTATGGGCTGTGTGCTCATGCAGAGAGGCAAAGTCATTGCCTACGCTTCTCGCCAGCTCAAGGTGCATGAGAAGAACTACACCACCCACGATTTGGAATTGGGTGCAGTTGTATTTGCTTTGAAGCTATGGAGACATTACTTGTATGGAACCAAGTGTATAATATATTCGGATCACAAGAGTCTTCAACACTTGTTCAATCAGAAGGAATTAAACATGCGTCAAAGGCGATGGATGGAAACTTTAAATGATTATGACTGCGAGATAAGATACCATCCAGGCAAGGCAAATGTAGTTGCCGACGCCTTAAGCAGAAAGGAAAGGGTGAAACCGATCAGAATCAACGCCAAGCGCATTGAGATAAGGAATAATTTGAATGAAAGGGTGTTAGCTGCACAGAAGGAAGCTGTGGTGGAAGCTAACTATCCTGCAGAGAAGTTAGGAATAACTGAGGAGCAGTTATCCTACGACAAAGATGGAATGCTACGACTAAACGGACGAATATGGGTTCCAGTTTATGGAGGACTTCGGGATGTTATCCTCCAGGAAGCCCACAGCTCTAAATATTCCGTTCATCCTGGAGCTGATAAGATGTACCAGGATCTGAAAGCAAACTACTGGTGGATTGGTTTGAAAAAGTCAGTAGCTGAGCATGTAGCTAAATGTTTGACTTGTGCGCAAGTCAAGGCTGAGCATCAGAAGCCGTCAGGTTTGCTCCAGCAACCTGAAATTCCCAAATGGAAATGGGAAATGGTGACAATGGATTTCATCACCAAGTTGCCGAAGACGAAAAAGGGAAATGATACCATATGGGTCATAGTAGATAGACTGACTAAGTCAGCTCATTTTCTACCCATCAAGGAGACGTATAGCTCCGATATGTTAGCTCAATTATACGTCGATAAGATTGTAGCGTTGCATGGTATACCTGTATCTATTATCTCCGATAGAGATACTAGATATACGTCGTATTTTTGGAAGAGTTTCCAGCAGTCGTTGGGCACTCGTTTGAATTTTAGTACGGCTTACCATCCTCAGACTGATGGTCAGAGTGAGCGTACTATTCAAACTTTGGAAGACATGCTTCGTGCATGTGCGATCGATTTGGGTGGTAGTTGGGATAAGAACCTACCACTAATTGAATTCTCCTACAACAATAGCTACCATTCCAGCATAAAGGCTGCGCCTTTTGAGGCCCTATACGGTAGAAAGTGTAGATCGCCCATTTGTTGGGCAGAAGTTGGAGATGTCCAATTGTCAGGACCAGATATCGTTTTTGAGACGACGGACAAGATCGTGCAGATACGCGATCGTTTGAAAGCTGCCAGGGATAGGCAGAAAAGTTATGCGGATCCTAAGCGCAAAGATTTTCACTTTGATGTAGGTGATAAAGTATTGCTTAAAGTATCGCCCTGGAAGGGTGTGATGCGATTTGGTAAGAAAGGCAAGCTAAGCCCAAGATACATAGGACCTTTCGAGATTATCGAACGTGTCGGGTCAGTCGCTTACAAGTTAAACTTGCCTGAAGAACTTAGCGCCATTCATAATGTGTTCCACATCTGTAATTTGAAGAAGTGTTTCGCTGACGATTCACTGGTTATACCGCATACGGATATACACATAGATGAGAGTTTGAAGTTTGTGGAAAAACCTTTGTCGATTGAGGATCGACAGGTGAAAAAGCTTCGAAGGACGCACATACCTATTGTAAAGGTCAAATGGGATGCCCATAGAGGTCCCGAATACACGTGGGAAGTGGAATCCACGATGCAAGAGAAATACCCTCATTTGTTTCAGTAAATCTCGAGGTCGAGATTTCTTTTAAGGGGGTGAGGATGTAACACCTCGAAAAATTTCGTCCAATAATGTCTTGACACGTGTCATAAGGTTCCGGTATGTGAAAACAAACTTTCGAGGGACTAAAAGTGACAAACAGTGAAAACTATGGAACGTAAGGGTCCAAAGTGTCAACAATGGATAAATAGACTCTATGATAACCCTACATAATGTTCATAACCTTAAACGGATGGTTCATGGATCTTACGAAGCGGAAATTGCACAAAAGTGAGGAATTACAAACTATAGGGGCCAAAAGTGTCAACATGTTGAATTTATACCTCTGAGTGAACTTTTGGTAGGCCCGAAGCTTTATAATGCTAAAATATACTCACTAGAATATGTGGTAAAAATTTCGTGAAGTTTCGATAACGTATGAGAAAGTTATGGCCAAAACCGTACTTGAGGGGTTAAAAGTGTCAACGTCGAATTTCATGGCTTTTCGGTTGAGCGCAAAGTTATCCGAGGACATTACCATGTTGGTAAATGTCCCAAGGTTCTTAGAAACCAAGTTTGGGGGTTTACGAGTCAAGATAAGTAGCCGAAACATCGCGTGCAAGAACAGGGACCAAATCTGCCAAGTGTGAAAGTTGTTTGGCTGACCAGCAGGCCAGGCGACCCGCCTGGACATGCCCAAGCGGGCCGCGTGAGACTATCAGATGCTGAGTTCGCGAATTATTTGCATTCTGGTCCATTTTTGAAGTGTAAAACAGCTAATACCACCTCCTTTTGCACCAATTAAATCCCTTGCATGCCTAGGACAACAGTAACCTCCCTTCAACCTCTGAATTTCCTCCATAAATCAGATTATGTAGGTCCGTGTTTCGGGATCCAATCCGTGATTTTCATGATTATGTTCAAAGATGGAAGAGATAAAGAGATGATAAACAAACAACTTTGCATTAATCCGGTAGTAAAACATTACAAGTCGGCCCGATTACATGATAACCGAACTAATACCAAAGAAGTATACATCCAGGGAGAAATCAAGTGGTGATTTCTCCCGGTGAGGTCTCAAACCTCCTATCACTCTCTTGCACACACTTGTGCTCTCACTCTTGTGTTTTACAAGACAAGGTGTTTGTATTTATACCAAACACAGGTTGCACAGTCGAAGGATCAAGCTGACTGGTCGAAACATCATCTATCGATCAGACAGTCTTCGAAAGATACACACATACCTCGAAGGATCACATATCCTTCGAGGTCCATCTTCATCCTTCGATGGATATCTTTCGAGCTCATCGAAGGATATTCATAATCCTTCGATGCCTTATCCTTCGACACCCATCATAGCACAACCATACTTTGTCTAGCAACACACACACGGTCAAACGAATAACCCTCTCGTTTGACCACTTCAAACGAGCGGGTCTATACACGTTCGTTTGATCGTTTCACTAACTATTACAAATTCAGCATAAAATAATAACTAATCTATTCGACAAGCATCGGACACAAAATCTGCATCAACAAATTCCCCCTTGTCCGTTGCTGTCGAATGCTGAACATGCAACTGCAATCATCGATCTTCAGTCAAGTAATCATCTTCTCTGTGTAAACAAATTCCCCCTTGACCGATGATCCAGGTAAGTAGTATCTTGATGCTCATTGTATAAGATTTCCCCCTCAGAGTACGCGCATCCGTGTTGAGTGTTGTGCAATTTCCTCAAAAGGCTCAATTGACCGATCTTCCGCTGATCTTCCAATACTCCAACCGGCATTTGATAAGGGTTCCATTCTTTTACAACTGCATCAAGTCTTGATCTTCAAGCGTCTGTGCAAAACATTCCACGCTGAATCGTTTGTATCACCAGAAAATCACAAACTCTACCACCTGTGATTGCGTTTAGAAATTTACCGAAGAAATTCAACATTTGAAAATTTTTATCCCCCCATTTCTTTGGTAAAATCTCTAAACCTTAACAGATTCTTTCCACTTCAAAGAAACTGTCGTCAAATGTTCACCAATTCCCTCCACTGAGCGGAACTGTCATCAATCTTCATTGAATGTTCTCGGTTCCGAAAATTCACGAACATGACTTTCTTCTTTGCATAAACTAGTTGAATAAGAACGTCCCCTGGTACCCCGTAGGATCTGACTTGTATCCCCCCAAAGACCAAAGACTTTGTGAACTCGTTAGGACCGGTATAGACGTTCCAGGTTCATACGTTCGTCTTCAAATGCGAGAATATGACAATAAACAAAATCCTTTCGAACATTTCCGAATAACCGGTAACAATCATAAATACTGATGCGCGGAAGCGAACATATCGTGTTGTTTTTGGCCCATAATAGTCGCGTTACCATTTTTGCCATTGCATCGGTAACCGTGACTACCCCACAATTTTTCAAACATCAAGTTTTCATCATCTATTGTTTTCATCATTCCGCATCATTTCGCGCGCTCTCAAACCCAATCCAACTTTGCAACTCAAATGATCAATTTCAAGCTTATGCACCACACTTCAAAGCGTAACTAATTAATTTCAAACCATCATGAAAATCAAACCAAACCCACTAAATGGACTTCTTGTTGTATACCGAGTTCCATGATAGCTTGTCAAACTAAATTAGTCCACAACTTTAAAGCCCAAAATAAATTGGTTTGTGAATCCCAAACCCAATCTATAAATTTCTGCAATAAGCCTTTGGCCCATCTCTTGAGAAAAGAAAATATTCAGCAGATTAAACTATGGGCCCAACTCAAAAGTCAAAACCCTATTTTTAAAAACATCACAGGCCGACATCCCTTCTCTCCTGTGTGATGACAACAGCCGACAACAACATCAATCCTCATTCTTGTCATCCTCGGTCTTAGAAACATCATAACTGGATCCTTGTCTCTCTCTCCTCAAAAGTCAACAGCCAGCCGACATCAACATCAACCCTCATTCTTGTTTCTCTCTTTTCTGCGATAACCAAAAAGGCATCCATCAACATCCTTCGACCGTCTGAAGATCTGACCCTTCGAAAACAAAATTATCCTTCGAAAACTGAAGGTTATCCTTCGAGTAGATTGATGATCCTTCGAAGAACAGATAATCTTTCGAAGTTGTTGTCTTTCGAAAAAGAATTTGTTGATGTTGATGTTGATCTTTCGAAATTTGTTGAATGACCCTTCGAAAACATTGATCAAAGGAACTGTTTGATCTTTCGAATTTGATGGGGATTATAATTGATCCTTCGGTTCTGTTGATGAAGATGACATGACCCTTCGAACAGAAAGTTGACATGACCCTTCGAACAGAAAGTTGACATCAAGATGACATGACCTTTCGAGAAATTGCTTGACCTTTCAAAGTTGTGAAGTTGACTTTTCTGGCACATGTCAGATCTGGATCTGACAAACATCAGCTGCTATCATATCAGAACTGATCTTTAAAAAAGATTTGACCCTTCGAAACAAAGAATGATCCTTCGAATCATGGAAGGATGACCCTTCGAATGAACTAATGATCTTTCTAGCACTCCTTTTCATCTTTCGAAACATGAACATTCTAAATCTGTTTGACCCTTCGACTAAAGGAATGATCTTTCGAAGACCATCTGACCTTTCGAAGTTCTTCACATCTTTCAAAACATGAAGATGTGAAGAACATCAAGAACATAGCAACCTGGAAAATCTGCAGATTCGATGAAAACATTCCGTAAACGATTTTTGATGAAGAAAACTTGAAGATTTAGGAGAAAAACATAAAACCCAACACTCGTTTTATCACAGATCTGAATATTCGGGTCCAGATCTGAGTTTTTCTCATTTTCACCATTTTTACATCTTGAACAAAAACCCACAAAAATCACAGATCTAGAGCACATGTGACTTAGTAAACGGTTAGTTTTACTAAATCGGGCACCATGGCTCTGATACCAATTGTAGGTCCGTGTTTCGGGATCCAATCCGTGATTTTCATGATTATGTTCAAAGATGGAAGAGATAAAGAGATGATAAACAAACAACTTTGCATTAATCCGGTAGTAAAACATTACAAGTCGGCCCGATTACATGATAACCGAACTAATACCAAAGAAGTATACATCCAGGGAGAAATCAAGTGGTGATTTCTCCCGGTGAGGTCTCAAACCTCCTATCACTCTCTTGCACACACTTGTGCTCTCACTCTTGTGTTTTACAAGACAAGGTGTTTGTATTTATACCAAACACAGGTTGCACAGTCGAAGGATCAAGCTGACTGGTCGAAACATCATCTATCGATCAGACAGTCTTCGAAAGATACACACATACCTCGAAGGATCACATATCCTTCGAGGTCCATCTTCATCCTTCGATGGATATCTTTCGAGCTCATCGAAGGATATTCATAATCCTTCGATGCCTTATCCTTCGACACCCATCATAGCACAACCATACTTTGTCTAGCAACACACACACGGTCAAACGAATAACCCTCTCGTTTGACCACTTCAAACGAGCGGGTCTATACACGTTCGTTTGATCGTTTCACTAACTATTACAAATTCAGCATAAAATAATAACTAATCTATTCGACAAGCATCGGACACAAAATCTGCATCAACAGATTATTTCATTCATTTCTTGAGCACTTGTTGCAACAAAGAACTCTCACAACTTGCAAAGCTCTCAAGACCTTCTGGAGCAATTTTGAACGACAAGGCTGACTCTAAGTGTTAACTAAGCTTCATTAGGACCTTTGTAAGCTTCTATATCAGTCTCTAATTCGTTCTTGCTTTGATTATTAGTAAAAGTCAAAACCGTTGTTCTTATTATTTGACTTTTCGATTAAACGAGTTTTACTCTGTCATTTCTCAAATTGAAACCACTAATATGTTGGTATTTATGTGGGAAACAAACCCTCAAAAGGGTATTCTCTGATTCCCACTTTATGCATGCTATTTGTCGAGTCAAAGATGTTTCTAAAAAGTCAACAGGAATCGTTTTTGCGAAAAATAGCTTAAATGGTAATATAGATGACATGCAATCAGTTTGATCATCAAAAGTAACATTATAATGAATGTAAGAATATGTTTTACCATGATCAACTCGACAATCTTTAGTATAAACCCGGATTGGAACCGAAAGTCTTATAAAACGACTTTTTCGTAGACTATCGATTCGGATCCGTGCATGCATGTTTGAGATCTGTATTGGAGCTTATTTTAGACCATTTTTTATTTTAGTATAACTTTCTGGAATTTTTGATACTTGAGTCTATACTTAGCCGATTCATTTGCATGTTTCCGATTTATGCTTAAAGTTGACTATTTTGCCCTTTTTGATATAAAACGTGATTTTTGGAAAAGTGAAGGAGTAGAAATCTTTATTTCTAATATATAAACTTGCACCGAAAATTTGAGATCAGTTAGTGGTCCAGATTTTGAGTTATGGCCGATATCGTAAAACTATATCTTAAAGTTACATAAACGGCGCATTTAGCGTATAACCTATTTCAGGCCACGTTTTGATATAAAACTTTTTACCCACTGATGTTATATATTATTTTGGGATTTTTGATGATTTTTATTTGATTTTTGGCTGAACGGATCATACGTCGCTAAGTCGATTCGGTTAATGCCGGTTTTGACCGTTTAAGCCGTAAAATGAGTTTTATTCATCCTTTTGACCCGAAACCTTTTTCTACTGATTTTATATGTTAAATAAAGTATGTTGAGCATTCTGGAAATATAAAAATCTCAGCTTTCTTTTAAAAACCCGGAAACGGCTCTAAATCGCATTTTAAGCGTTTTTAGCGCATAGTAGGCGTTATACTCATTTTAAACATATAAGACTCATACCTACTGATGTAACTAGTATATTTTCATATAATAACAGTAGGTATAAGTATATGAACCCAGATTTCCAGTTTTGGCATTTTTAGCCCTTGTGAAATTACTAAAATACCCCTACGGTGCATAGTTTGATTTTAAATGATGAGTTTGGTATATGGGTCATACCCTACTGTTATAATATGTTAAATGAAGTATATTTACTGTATAAACCAGACCCAAAACTCAGATTTCTAATATGACTCTTTTATAATCTTTTAAATGACCAAAATGCCCTTCTAAGGCATAAATTGAGTTTAAAATCATTCGGGGCATAATAGAACATAACTTACTGATATTATATCATATTTAAAGCGTATTATCTCAGGGAACTTGCATTTGACTCTTTTGGCTACCCGTAACGCCCTTTTTGCGTTCGGTTCGGTTTACGTAACTAGTTTGCGTAAATTGACCGAAACGGGTCAAACGTTATCATTTTTATCTCAAAATCCAGAATGTATTTAGTATACCCATATTACACAAGTATTCAAACTTGTCGGGTCTAAATCACATTCTATCCGGTCTTTCGCTTAATCGTGCGTTTGTACCGTATCGTCCTTAAAACTAGCCGGTCAAAGCTTAGGCTTAATTAAAGACCCGTTAGAAATCTAATAGGTTATTATAAACCTTTGTTCCAGATTAGGAGGCCCAGTAAAAGCTACCTACACTTACCGTTTGTGATTCATACTTGCTCAGGTAAATACATTTTGACTTATTTTCCCTATACGGGCTTGGGGTACGGTATTTAAAATACCGCTTGATCGAGCGCACAAATCCTGCACCCTATGGGTGTACAGTCTTGAATAGTTTGTGCGACTCGTTTAAACAGTCTTGTTCTTACTTTAGGCTTTGGGGGGTTATTGACCGTGTCCCGGATATCCTTGGCATTATCTTACGAGATGGCCACGACCAGAGCACGGGGTGTAGGCGTACACCCGGCGTGTATAACTCTTTAATGTGGTGTGTCATTTAATCTTTAGCCCGGACAGCAGATCCCGGGCCACCAAATGTACGAGTAACATGTAATTCGTTCACAAGTTTATATTGCATAATTATCCCAAGTTAATAAAAATATTTATGCCTTGTGCATTTAAATCAATTTTCAATCATTTTCAAAATGAGTCAGTTGATTTGTATTTACCAGTGTAAACTGACGTATTTTCCCAAAAGGTTAAGTGCAGGTACTATACGAACTAGGCTGGCTGTTTCCTAAGAGCGTCCACTATAGTCTCGCAAGCTCGGACGACAAAATAAACTATTGAACAAATTTTATCTTATTTCTATTTGATCTGCCTGTGGATCCGTTTCAACTACTTATGATGTTATTATTACATTTAATTAAAGTTGAAATGTATCTATTCTGCTTCCGCTGTGCATTATTATATTGTGTTGTTTGTCTATGACGATGCCAACCACGTCACTGTACCCCACACCGGGCCCACCGGTGACACGTGGAGATCGGGGTGTGACATTTAAACATCAGTGTTTTTGAACGAGCAGGGGTTGACTATTAGCAGTGGACATACTTTAGAGAACAGATGTTGAGGCACAACAGCATTTAAGGAACAGCAGTGGTTGAAAACAATAATGAGGATCATTTGTGTAACAACTGTTTGTGCAGCAGTGTTTTGACTTTTGACAAATAATTTTAGCATCTGCTTGTCCAGATGTAGGAATTGATTTTGTCTTGTGAAAGCACAATATCTTATCTAGCATCTGTTGAACACCAGAATTGCTATTCTTAACAAAATACATTTTAGATGTATATTATCAAGATTAAATTGCCAGCAGTTATCTACAGAAATTTTTGTTCAAGGTTTTGCCAAATGTCCATTATTCCAGACAGTGGTTTAGCATCCCAGATGATGAAAACTTTTCTACTAAAACAACTCATTTTATGTCTAATTACTTGAACTAGAACATGAGTATCTCAGTAGTTCAAAATCAATTTGCAATCAATTTTTGATCGGTGATAACCAAACTTGAGCTTAACATGACCTTGATATGTGTGCCATTTCCTTTTGATCAGATTTAAGGATAGTAATTTCACACAAAAATAAGGAAATTGCATCCTGATCAGTGATGTACTTTTACTATCAAAAATGAGTAAAAGTACAAAATATATTTTATAAAAAGTGATATATATATCTGGTTTTATTTAGAGAAAAACACCTTAAAAAAATTAAAGGAAGTTTTGAAAATCATCAAAAGGACCTGACAGCTTTTTAAATAAGTTCATGATCATGTCATTCTCAAGTTATTTTGACCATTGTTTGGGGTCATTTTCTTGACAATTGATTGTAAATTCTTCTTTTAAGGACAATCACTGGAGATGCCATAGTTACCTGAACGATTCATGTATTTGATGAAAGCACTCAGTTGCATGATGACCACTGTTTACCCAAACTTTGACCTCATAAGTGTTTTATGCTTATTCTCTTTTTCTTTTGGATTCAAAAGTTTTGATATAACCACACTTTGAGATTTGTTCATTTCCCTTTTCCCTTTTTACCCTTTCCATTCACATGTTCAGAAATACTCACTGGGAGATTTTATTTTGAACAAGCTTAGTCCAGAATCATTTTGAAGTAATGTTTTGAGAGATCTGGCCACATTTGTACATGTTTTATTACCAGATCTCACATTACGTATGATTTGGACTGTTTTGACATCTTATTTTCTTAATGTGTGTTGACAAAGTTGTTTTGGTCCTTTTGAGGATTCTCAACTTGCCTTTGAGCACATAAGAAATTTTGACTAAAGTTGTATTTCCCTCTTTCTATGTCAGCAGAACACTAGTATTTAGATGAACATAGGTTTTGCTGATCTGAGGTGCATACTTTAGTGTAAAATATGAAAACATCACAAATTTCATAAAAACAGCTGAAATCAATTTTGAATGAAGATGAACACACCATAGTTTTCAGATAAGTTTCCAGATCTGGAAACTATGAGTGATTGGTGCATGACATCACCAGTTGTATGAGATTTGTGAACCTTATGACATCTTGGTTGTTTTACAGAGCTTTTGAGTCATCATTTTGAACATGATTTCTCGTTACTCTGTTTTTCAACTGAAATACGACCAACCTTAGTATCAATAAATTGTGAGCTGAACTGTTATGTCAAATTGATTGTTAGATCGAATTTGACTGTCCAAGCTCTAATACCAATTGTTAGGATCGGAGGCTGTCATGACTGTGCTTGTTTGTATGAATTGAACATTCAGAGTATATGAAATGATGTAAAGTGCAGCGGAAATGAATACAAACTTTGTTAAACACAATCCAAAGGAGAGAATAGTTTGATAAACAATTGCTTTTCATCAGTCGAAAGGTTACAAATCAAATCAAAAGATTACAAGCATGCTTACAATACTAAGCTCCCCCTCAGCCTAATGCTCCAAGGTTGGTTGTACAAGATGAAAGGATTGAATTGAGGAGGAGAACTCACTCAAAACGATCAAATGTAACAGTACAGAGTACTATTACATTTATAGACAATCCAAACCACTGAAGCATCTCAGCTGACGTCACCATGAAAGTGACATCTAACAACCTAACAAACTCTATCTACTGATCTATACAACTACTGCTTTGCTAACTACTGATATTGCATTACATTACATAGAACAAACTTAGAACTGCTGCTGCATCATTCTACTACTGTGAACCCAACAGTACTTGTCATGATCAGCAGTGCTTGACTCAAGGCAGCAGATTGAACAGCAGGGCTTTTAGTCTTCAACAGTCTTTGTGTTGATCAGCAGTTGTAGGTCAACAGATGTTGATAGAGGCAGTACTTTGGAGCATATCAGATGTTTGAGTCACCTTCAAGGGGAAAGCAAAGTGTAGGCTGATGTTTATTGTTAGTTCACTGATGTGATCCGGTTTTGGCTTTACATTATTTGTTCCTCTGGTAGGGTTCAATCCCAACAACACCTCTGAGTGACCTTTTAGCGAACCCGAAGCTTTGTAACGATAAATTATACTCACTAGAATATGTGATAAAAATTTCACAAGGTTTCGACAAAGTATGAGAAAGTTATGACAATATTCGCATACGAGGGGTTAAAAGCGTCAACGTTAAAATTTAAGGCCTTACGGGTGATCACAAAGTTAACCGAGGACTTAACGGTGTTTAGTTATGTCTTGGAGCCCTTAAAAGTCAAGTTAGAGGGCCAAAAGTGCAAGAAATAAACTTAAAACCACCTTTTGGAGGGACAAGGGACCAATTGTGCAATTTATGAAACTTGTGACCGGACTAGACCTTGACACGGGCCGCGTAAGATCAGGCCCAAGCCTTACGTGGGCCGCCTGAGGACTACCAGCTCAAAAAACTTGGCAGGTGCCTGTTTCAGCAAGTTACACCGACTTTAAAGCATGGTTTTCGATTCTAGGGGCTTGTTTGATGGTTTATAAAGGCCTAGGGACACTTGGGATGACCAGGAATCATCCCATAGACTTATTTGTCATGATCTTGTGCAATGAAAGCTCCTATATAAGAACCCACTTGTTGCACCATTTGAGCACTTCACTTGAAAACTTCACAACTCATTTTCTGGAGGTTCCTGGAGCTCAAGACCCCTTCCTAGTAATCATTAGTCGTGCATAGGACCTTGGTAAGATCATTAACCTTCCTTAATTCAGTTTTGCCTAGTTAATTAGCCTAAAGTCAAACCGTCATAATTAAGGTTTGACTTCGTCATTAATCTTAATTTGTCCAGTCAAATTTCAAATTGAAAGTACCTATGAGTTGGTAATTATGTGGGCAATAAACCCTTAAAAGGGCACCCTCTGATTCACACTCTAACTAGGTCAATTGTCGGGTCAAAGTTAATCTTAAAAAGTCAACATAAAGCTAATTTTCAAATAAATGCATAATTAGCAATGTAGAAGCTATGCAACCTGTTTTGTCATTAATATAACTTGGTAATTAATGTAAGAACATGTCTAAACATGTTCAACTCGACAATTTTCAGTTTAAGCTCGGTTCGGAACCGAAAATCGCAAAAGTAGACTTTTGCTTTGACTTTCAGTTCTGACCCATTAGAGCATAGTTTAGAAATGTCTTAGAGTTTTATTAGGACCAGGTTTCATATACGTATAACCCTCTATGATTATACGACTTGGTTCATTAGTTATCCGATTCATATGCATGTTTCTGTTAAATGCTTAAATGTTGACTATTATGCCCATATGACCTTAAAACGTGATTTTTGAAAATATAAAAGAATAGAAACCTTAGTTACTGATTTATAAACTTGTACCTAAAATTTGAAATCAGTTTGAGGTCTAGGTTAAGAGTTATGCTCATTAGCGTAATTTGAAAGCTTTTTAGTAATTAAAACGGCGTAATTAGCATATAGCCTATCTAAACCCGATTTTTGATACCAAACTTTTTACCCACTGATATAAAATATTATTTTGGGATTTTTGGAGATTTTTATTTATTTTTAGGCTAAGCATAACATAGAGTTCTAAGCTGGTAATTGTCGGTTTTGCCCTTTTAGGCTATAAAATGAGTTTTACAAATTCTTTTGACACCAAAACTTTTTCTATTGATCCAATTATATAAATAGAATATTTTAAGCCTTCTGGAATAATAAAAATATCAGCTTTCTTATAAAACCCGAAAATCGCTTAAAATCGCCTTTTTACGCGTTTTAAGCGCATAGTATGTATTAAAACCATTTTAGATATATAAGACTTGATACCTACTGATGTTTTAAGTAAATTTTTATACTTTAGCAGTAAGCAAAAGTTTTAAACTCAGATTTCCAGATTTGACCTTTAAACCTTAGGTGAAATTACCAAAATGCCCCTTCGGTGCATAGTATGGTTAGAAATGATAAATTTCACATATAGGTTATACCCTACTGATATAACTTAGTAAATTAAGTATTTTTACTGCTTACATTAGACCTGAAACTCAGATTATATTTAAACTCTTTTATAACCTTTTAAATGACCAAAATGCCCTTACGGGGCATATTTTGAGTTTAAATTCATTTGGGGCATAATAGGAGATATCTTACTGATGTCACAACATATTTAAGGCATATTAACTTAGGAAACCTGTATATGACTCATTTGGTTACCCGTTACGCACTTTTCGCGTTCGGATCGGCTGATGTAAGTAGTTTGCATATAATAGCCGGAACGGGTCAAACCATATCATTTTCATCTCAAAATCCAGAATGTGTTTAGTTTACCCATATTAAACAAGTATCCAAGCTTGTCGGGTCTAAACCACATTCTAATCCGGTCTTCGCTTAATCATGCTTTTTTGGATCGTATCCTCTTTTAAAACTAACCGGTCTAAGCTTAGGCTTAATTAAAGACCCGTTAGGATTCTAATAGGTTATTAAAAACCTTCGTTCCAGATTAGGAGCCCAGTAAAAGCTACGTGCACTTGCTCTTTTTGATTTATACATTGCTTAGGTAAATACTCTTAACTTATTTTCCCTATACGGGCTTGGGATACGGTATTATAATAATACCGCTTGGTCGGGTATGTAGTCATTTAAATCGGATTGTGATTAATGCATTTACATATCTCATTTAATCTGTATTATTTGGTGTATGGCCCTTGGGGGTTAAATGACCATGTCCTGGATATCATTGGCATCATTCAAAGAAATGGCCATGACCTAAGCACGGGGTGTAGGCGTACACCTGACAGTTGCATTATGTAAAAACTGGTAACCCACTTAAAGGAATCAACCTTGTGGGCATTATACTTGTGGCGTGTCACTTAATCTTGACCGGCTCTACCAACCGGCCCTGACGGACGACAAATAAGTAAAACTGTATACAAGATTATTTTTAGTAATTGTCCCAAGTTATAAAATAATTTTTGTGCCATGTGCATTCAAATCAATTTTCTAAAACATTTTCAAAATGAGTCAGTTAATTGTATTTGCCAGTGTAAACTGACGTATTTTCCAAAAAGGCTAAGTGCAGGTAATAGACGAAATAGGCTGGCTACTCCTGGCATCATTAATTAAGTCTCGCAAGCTCTAGATGCTAAAGTCTGCTGAACTATGTTTTATCCGCTTGTGGATCCGTTACAATCCGTTTTGTGATACTTTGATATTACTAAATATTCGGTTTGTAATATGATATCTCTTTTGCTTCCGCTGTGCATTTGAAATTGTGTTGTTTGACTATGATGATATCAACTACGTCACGATACTCCCCACCGGTAATACGTGGAAATATCGGGGTGTGACAAATTGCAAGTAATACACTTGTCTCAAATTACAACTTTCACCAATCTAGGTTTTAAGACATACCTTATGATCCCCTGGTCTAGGTGATCGTTAAAATGTGTTCATGCACTGACTTATGTCTCGAATTTATCTTCAATTTGGTGGATTAAGCTTGAACAAGGGTTTTACCCTTGTTCTTTCTCATGAGGATCAACCAACACACACATACACACTATGTGTGTTGTGTTTTAATTCTTGTGTTTTAAAACACAAGTTTCCTTTTTGGCAACTTTGGTCCCTCAAGTTTAGTTTTGATTAGATAAGGTTATAACTCATTGTTTTATTACATATTTACATGTTATTAACTAGGTAAATTTGTTCCTAGTTATTTTGTTTACGAGTTAACTTTTACCACCAACGATATTTTTACCCGCTCATCCTCGGTTAATTCGGTTTAAATTAATAAACCCGTTTTCGGGGTGTTACAGGTGTGTATCGGAGAAACACATCGGGAGGCTGATGTGGAGGTCCTCCTCCGATGGGAATACCCCCCCCCCCCACCCCCGAGTCCTTCGATCGGTGCAATCGGGAAATAATCCTAGTTCGTCCCGAAGCTTGCTCTCTCTCTCTCTCTTCATTCTCTCTATCTCTCTCTATCTCTAGCTTTGATAGGATGGAGATGGATGGGGAAACCATTTCCTAGGGTTTGGTGAAGAGGAAGGGGAAGAAGAAGGTGATGATGTGAAGGTGAGGTGGAGATGGTGTGATCATGAGGAAGGAGAACCACACCCCATGATCTTAAATTTCATGTGTATACCATTTTTTTCCTTTTTATTGTTCATTTTTCGATAGGGTTTCTATGCATATGAGGTTTGCCTATATTGTAATGTTTTCATACCGTATCATTAGCTCTTTGGTATTGATGAGAATTTACTAGATAGGGTGGTTAACTTTTTGTTGCCAAACGGATTAAACGATAAACTTACATCCTGATTTTTGTTGTAGGGTTAAACACTACCTCTATGAATGGTGGGAGCAAAAAAATAAACATCACTGACGATTAGCACATTATCAATTAAATAATATAAAGTGTGGTCCAATTTTCCCGTTGTTTCTATCCCAAATCGTGTTACACGATACCACTAAACTCCAATTGCACATCAATATCACATAACGATTCAAGATGGGCACACAAGATGAATTATAGTTTTTGTACAAGCATATTCTCTTACCGTTTACTTTGGTTGACATATAATAATAACTAGGTTATAACCCCGTGTATTACACGGGTTGAATAAATGAATTTTATATACCAAATAATAAAACATTATCTTTTTAAAAGCCTCTTTATTGCACGGGTTGAAAAAATGTAATTTTATATATTAAATAATAAAATAAGTTATATTTATAAGAATCATATGTATTGTACGGGTTGAATAAATGTAATATTATATACCAAATAATAAAAAAATTATATCTTTAAAACCATTGTATTACATGGGTTGAATAAATGTAATATTGTTTACCAAATAATAAAAAAAATTATATTTTTAAAAACCCCCGTGTATTACATGGGTTGAGTAAATATGATTTTATATACCAAATAATAAAAAAAACATATTTAAAAAAACTAATGGATTTTTTTTATACTTAAAGTAGGATAAGATTGAATATTAATCTGAACTAACGGATTTTTTTATATTTAAAGTAGGATAAGATTGAATATTAATCTTTATTTATTTAGTTAATATAAGATTGAAAAATCATATGATTGAATAGGTGGGAGGTTGTATGATGATAAATCGGTTAACTTTTTATAAATATAACTTTTTATTATTTAACATCATTTATTGAACCAGTGCAATAAAAGAGATTTTTAAAGATACATTGTTTTGTTATTTAGAATATAAAATTTATTTATTCAACCCGTATAATACACGGGGTTATATCCTAGTTTATTGTATATTTGTATGAAAAAGAAAATTTCCATGAAAATATAGTGGTAAGTTCGTGACTACCATTTATCACTAAGAAACGAAAACAAAATACCGAACTTGATCATATATGACAAATTTTTGTAATAAAATTACCCTCAACAACACGTAAGAATTTGAAATAACATCACAAAAAGTCGATAATTTAGCAAAAATAGACCTATGTATCGCTGAACGTTGGTTTAATGGCTATGAATAATAAAAATTTGTATTAATTTAGATTAAATATTATTATTATTATTAGTATTATTAATAATGTTAATTAATTAAATGAGAGAATAACAAGTGTCCTATATAGTATAGATAATAATAATAATAATAATAATAATAATAATAATAATAATAATAATAATAATAATAATAATAATACCATGACCTATACGAAAGAGATGAAGGTTACTTGTACCTTAGGTATTAGGAGTTGTAATTGTGCATTAGAAGTTTCAACTGTAGGATTTAGAATCACCGCTCGGTGATTGATCGTCGGTACAAATTCGGTGAGTGGGGACTTTCATTTTCGGTGTATATTCACCGAACCGGTGAAGAAAAGGAGAGGTGGGAGAGGGAGAGGGTGAATGGTGGGTCTCAACCCCTATCAACCAATCATAATTTTTTTAAAATTTTTTACTACTCTCCAAGTGTTTGAATCATTCCTAATGCTTGAGTAGAAAAAGGGGAGTGCAGGGGGGAGTTGACATGGCATGAGATGATAGGTTAGACGGTAACTCAAATACTCTAAAGTGTTTGAATCATACCCTCCACCCTAATGGGGGCTATAGATACCAGACGTTTTTTTACTATGTATGTGAGATTGCAAACAAACAATTAATGGGAGCAAGACTATTGATACCTTCGATTGGTGTATAACCATGTATAGTCTTCTTCCATATTATTGCAAACACGGGTGCAAACGAGCTGAGCGGCTCATGAGCTACTCAAGGTCGACTCGAGAAAAAACTCGAAACGAGTTGAGTCTTATCGAGTCCGAGCCGAGCTTTAGACTAAAATAAAGCTCGTTTAGTTATTGAGCCCGAGCTTAAGCCTGACATGTGAAGCTCGTCGAGCCTTAATATAATATCATTTTTTATTAATATTTAATAACATTTACCCCTTTATTTAACGTTGTCTAATAAACGAGCCGAGCCGAACTTAAACTTGTTTACGAGCCGGCATCCAAACCTAAAGTAACCATGTTTAGCAAAGGAGCCAGAGCCCAAACTTCAGTTATCGAGCTCGTGAGCCTAAAGAAGTCTATTATTTATTTTATTTTTTATTTAATATAATAATTAACATATAATAAACGAGTAGAGCCCAAGCCGAGCTTGAGCTTGAATATTACCAACGAGCTGAGCTCGAGCTTTGAAAACAAAGCTCAAACCGAGCCGAGCTCGAGCTCTCATAAGTAAATCGAGCTCAAGCCTGGTCGAGTTCGGGCTCAACTCGGCTCGTTTGCACCCCTAATTGCAAGTGACAAAATATCTTTATGATAAGATTTAGAGTATTCACATCCTATCCACTAAAAATCTGTGAAAGATGTTTTTAAATTATAAAAAATGGTTGTAAGTGGTTGTGCATAGAGCAGAGAAAAAATTGTTATTGTTCATCTTTATATTTGAGGACATTGTTCATCCTTTATAATTTTTTAATATATTTGAAAGTGGTTGTTAGTGGAGTAAAGAGAAAAAATAATGATAAAGGTATAAAAAACTATTATTTAATCAATATAAAAGAAAAAATATAGTTATTTTTAATGTAATTATATGATAGAAAATGATAAATAAGATCTAAATGCTCTTAGTTATGATCAATGAAAGTCCTTAGACCTCCCGTAGTGGTGGGGGAGGGGGGGTTTTTTTCCAAAAAAAAACGTCCCTTATCGCCTAGTAAACCCCCCGCCCCGGATATTGTTTCGAAAAAATGAGGTGTGGCGTGGTTTAAAGAACGCTGGACTTGGGGGGGGGGGGGTGTTCAAAACATGACCATTACCAACTGTCAAAAACATTTAATAATTTTTTTATTTTATTCACCTTTTAACCTATATAAATACCCAGTTTTCATCATTTTTTTTAAACTTTCTCTATTTTTCACCCATTTTCTCTACTTTTCACATCTTTTTTTATAAACTTTATCTACTCTTTCTTTTCTTTATTAAACCATGAATCCTTTCCGACCCCCATTGGTGTGCTGTCGAGACCCGGTAACCCCAATACATATCGACCGAACACCACGCAACCGCAATCGAACTTCAACCTTCAAGACATGGATCCGAATGTATTTGCGTACACGCAACTACTAGGCATGGGCGGTGCGCAACCCTTCTTTCAATTTCCGCAAACCTTTCCAACCATGGGCGGTTCCAACCATCTACCTAGGAAACCGATCTAGAGATAGAAACGGTAACGGAGGCACAACCCGAGCCCATTGTCGAGGTATCCAAACGTGGAAAAAGGTCACACAAAAAGAAAGATCCAACCGCTCCTCGTCGAAAAGGAACCTGCCTAGCATGGACGAAAAATGAGGAATACGCGTTGGCACGGGCGTGGCTCGATGTATCGGAGGACCCCCGATATTGGTAAGCGTTTTAAAAAGTATATTAGTTTAATTTTTTTTACATAATTCGGTCCATGTTATTGTTTTTCTTTTTTTGTATTTTTAAAAATATAACATTATAATTTTTGTATTTTTTGTAGCAAATTATCAAACATCACCAATTTTTTGGCAAAAAATTCGTGAAACGTTCTTTAAAGCGATGGAGAAAGATGAATATCAGGATAAAGATTCTATTTCGAGCAAATGGACCGATATCAAATTTAAATGTCATCAATTTCAAGAGGTCTTCCAACGCACTCGGGACAACTGGGGAAACGGTTGAAACGATGCAAATATTTTAATAAGAGCATTGGAAGAATACAAGCAAATGAATGGCAGTTTCACATATTTGAGATGTTGGGAGCTTTTATGAGGAAGTCCCAAATGGTCAAACGTACCGACAATGACGTCTAGCGGTAGACGTAAATCAAAGCAGTCCAAAACATCATCGTCGGTTGACCCGGACACACCCATATCAGATGCTCGTAACGTCGATTTAAATATTAATTTAGACGACGAGAAGGATTTGGAGTTGGAACGACCACCCGGTAGAAGAAGTGCCAAAAATAAGGGAAAAAAGGCGGAGTCCTCTTAATCTAATCCCGACATAAAGAAGCAAGATTCGAAGAGATGAACTGACGCCTACAAGACATTCGAGATCTTGGTCATAGGCGTTTACAAACTATGGAAGAAAGAAACGCCCAAAACAAAAAGTTTTTCGTGATACAAGAATCGAGGCAAATAGAGAAAGACATCGAATTTTTGTCTAAACCCATCGACCATCTCACCGGAGACGCGTTGATTCTAGCGCATATGCGTTGACAACAAATCCGTCAAAAATACGGACTCTAGATTATTAGTTTTTTTTTAGCATTGTAATTTTTTATTTCTTATTTTGGTTTTTATTTATTTTAACAATGTAATTTTTTTATTTAATGAAATTTATTAGTTCTAATTAAAAAATTTAATAATTGGTTAATCATTGATGGGGTATTATTGGGCATTATTCCACTACGCTCATTTGTGAAAAACGCCTCATAATATCCCTTTGCTGACTGGGATAATACGTGTCGTCAGGGGCAGACCCACATGGTCCGGGTCGGGGTCCACGGACCCCAATCTTTTTTTAGAAAATAGAAGAATCAGTAGGTTAAATTTTTCAAGGACCCATAAAACAAATTAATTGGACCCTGTAGTATTAAAAGCAAAGATGGTGTGGTGGTAAATCCCTTTGTGTTTCAACAAATAGACCCCAAGTTCAAGTCTTACATGTTTTGTTTTTTTAGTTTATTTTTTCCCATCAAAACCAAATTAGTGTTTTAAAACAACACAACTACCCATTGACACTCTAATTTGTTTTTTTTAAATGATAAATTGAATGTCGATTTTATTTAACACTTGATTACCAAATAAAACTTTCAACATATAATGTAGTAGTTTCATGTCCATTAAATGCTTCTACATTATTTCCTAGCCTCGACCCGACTACGATGACCGACCCAAAAATTTTAATGTTTGA
This sequence comes from Helianthus annuus, assembly GCF_002127325.2. Lineage (NCBI taxonomy): Eukaryota > Viridiplantae > Streptophyta > Magnoliopsida > Asterales > Asteraceae > Helianthus > Helianthus annuus. Next base: position 188,959,447 of record NC_035436.2, on the reverse strand, counting down.
TTGTGAAAAATCCTTACACAAAAAATAAACCCCAATAAAAAAATCCTCTGTGAGTGCGTGTCGACTGATGTTGGTACATGGTCAAAAAGTATAATGGTGAGAATTGAAAAATAGAAGTCAATTATATATAATGAATTAATGATGAGAATTGAAAAATAGAAGTCAATTATCTAGCGGCAACGATAACTTAAGAAGTTCGGTTCCGGAGGTTCCGGCAACACTAATGGGATTTTACCTATCCAAATGAAGCTCATTGATGCTTAGAAAGAAATAGAAATATAGAGATACGAGAAACAGATTCTGTACTCAATTGTTTAAATAAATACATTTATTTTTTAATACAGTGTAATTTACAAACACGAATCGTAAGCAATCAATAAGTTTATAACTTTTATTACACGTTTTTAACCCACAATTAAATTTATAAAAAGTTTATAACTCTTCTATAGTCATTACATTTAATATGTCACTTTTTAGTATGATTTTAATTATGTATTAATCATAAATAGTTTTTAATATAAGTAAGTTTCTCAAGCCCGAAAAGCAATCTCGGGTAAAAACCTAATTATTACACACATGTATAATCTATGCATCATTTGACTACATTTATTTCAAATGATAATATTACTTATAGGTATAATCTATACATCATTTGACTACATTGGCTTTTCATAAATTGGCTTTTTATAATTATTACATACATGTATAGTTCGTGGCAAGCCAACACATATATATCCTCCTATTAGGCTGCGAGGTATGGGGAACGTCCCAGGACCATCCTGGTCTGGCGCCGGTTCAAACACCGCCCCGGCCCCCGTCTTCGTCCTCACCATCTCTTTTGAGACGTTGGTGGCAGTCCACAAAAGGACAAAAATTGCCCAATTTCCAACATGTTACTGTTGATTAAATTAAAAAAATTAATTTTCATAATTAATAAACAAACGGTAATAATTCAAAATTACCCTAATTTTCAACCAAATTTTATATAAATTCAACACTTTTACACCAATTTTAACCCACTACAACCCCATCTCTCTCTCAACTTTTTTTAAAACCTTCTTCTTTTGTTATAAAACATTCTTTTATAATGGATCCATTCAACCCGAACAACCCAAATCCAAACCCGAACAACCCGATGACGCCGAGTTTGAGGAAGAAGAGTACGCCGTAAGGGAAGTGGAACGTCCCCCGGGCCGGTACAAATCAAAAAGGGAGGCGGCTTCAAAGAAAAAAATGAAAAGGGTGGTGATTTGAAGATGGAGGCGTTTATGACCCAATTTTAAACTTACACGGAGGTCACGACCCAAAAGGCGAAGGCGAAGGAAAGGGCGGTCGGCGAAAGGGTACACGTGGCGGGAGAAAAGGTACGCGTGGCCGATGATAAGGTTCGCCTCAAAGAGTGGGAGATATTGACGATCGATGTTGATAATTATCCCGAACCAAAACGCTCTACTTTAAAGAAAATGCAAGAGGACATCATGAACAAGTATCAAAGTTAGGAATTTTTTTTAAGTTTATGTTTTTTTTTTAAGTTTATATAATGTTTTTTAATATTAATGGATTTATTTTTCTATCTTATTTGATAAATGTTAAAAAAAAGAGATGATTAAAAAAAGTAAACTTGTGAGGTAGCATCATCCTCCCATTTCCATTGTTTTAGTGTGTTGGACCATCCTCAAAGGAATTATGCCGTGGCGCATAGGTGGCGGATCATCCTCCACGGGAGGATGATCACCATACCACATAACCTTATAACATTCATATTTAGAAATCATTACTTTCTATCCTCTACAGGGGCAGCTTTGATGGTGTGCAGGAAAGACCTCCGTACAAGGCCCGTAATTTCGAGGGGCACGTGATTTAAAAAAAAAAATAATATATATGTTATTTTTTTAAATAGTAAACACATATCAATTCCAATATAGGTTCATTTACAAATCATTTTTAGCTCACTTGCATTAGGTTTATTAGCCCATAACTAACTTGATTTTTTTAAATAATAATAGAACATTACGGAATGACACGTTTTTCAAGCTCAAACATGATATGTGAATTCTCAGAGACGCCTCTGATCCTCTATATCATATTTTTAATAAATGGAAAAAAATTAATATATCTTTCTAACATATTTTTTAATAATGTGAGCGCATAGTAAGGGCATTCTCATTGGAACTTTTAAAACTGTTTTTTCTATAAATTATACAGAAAAATATATATAGTTGTATGTAATTTATGTTTTACATTAAAGTCTCCTAAAAGGAAGAAAACTTTTACCGAGTTGATACTACATCTCTAAAATATAGAGATTACGATTCATTTTTAATATAATTTTGTGTGTATATAAAACCGAAAAAAAACTATAAAATAAGTGTTTGTGATGAAGATAGAGAATTGGATGTGAAAGTGTTTTAAAAAAAAATAATCAAAGTTTAGAGAAAAGATGTATTTTAGTTAAATTATATAGCCGCAGATAGAGATTTTGATATGGATGTTGTAACCTTTTATCCCTATATTTTTCTCTCATCTTCATCCCTAGACAAAACCATCTTCATACCACACCCCTACACTGCGGCCCTAGAGTTTTCATTCTCGTGTGTGATCAATCTACAATCGATAATCATCTCTTACGCAAATCAAACATGTGTTAGTTAAAGCAGGCCATCGCAAACCACACCCCTTTGACCTAGACTCTTCACTCATGCGGACTACGGTCTAGAATCATCATACACCTTTGTGAACTAGACTTTTAAGACCATATTCTCCATCTAAAATGAGAGTAAGATAGCGATTTTCTTTCGAACGCGGAACGTCTATTATTTTCAGCTGATATTACCTGCACAAAAAAACTTTAAATCGTACGACGACACTAAATAACCAATCAAATCAATACACGTGTAAAAGTCAGGCCGAATTTTAGTTGCCGGCTATAATTTAGCCCATGCTTTTAACAGCCAGCTACAGTTTAGCCCCCCGCCTTTAGCATTTTAGTCGGCGCTTTTCTCAAAAGTCTAAAACTTAGCCTATATTTACACATGTATTGATTTGATTGATTGGTTGTTTTGTGGGCTTTATTATACTTTTCAAGGTTTTTTTTTTTTTTTTTTTTTTTTTTTTTTTTTTTTTGTATGCTCTTATCCGGCTTAGCTTATGTTGTTTTTCTGATTGGTTGCTTTTGAATATGTTTATCTTTTAGTGAACTAAAACATGTCAAAAAAAAAAAATCTAATGTAATTTTGGTGTGGAATAAAAGTATCCTTTGCCGTTAAAAAAAAAAAAAAAGAAAAAGAAAAAAACTAAAACATGTCAAAATGTCTATTTGCATGATGTTCCGTTTATTAAGGTTTACTTAATCACACAATAGTAGTGTATAGATTTACATGCGGATTTAACGATAACCCGTTATTGGACTATTAAATTGTCCTATAAAAAACAACATAGCATTGGTGTGTTAAGTATTAAATGCAACAAAGAAATATAAAACACTATCAAAATCGAATCGAATTCGAAATAGTTGAAGCAGGATCAGGTTTTATTTTTGTTTTAAATCGGTTTTGACCCAATCGAATTTGCAAACTGTTTTCAGATCGACGATCCAATACCTTGTTTACGAACCCACCTAACTCAAAACCCGAACAAAGTACATGTTGCCGTGTTGGGCATTTGATCGTTTAAAGTTTAAACAATTTAGGTAATAAACGTTTTAGATGAAGTTGATCATGTGATTTGGTAATGTATATGATTCACATTTCGTATCATTCAATATTACAATTTGCCATTTATAACACAAATCTTCTTTTAGAATAGAAAAATAATAATTATTTTTATAATTAGGTTTGTATGCAGTGACAAACCTGCATACAAACCTAATTTATAATTTTTAATCAAGACGGTTTGGCCTTTTTAGAATCGGGTTGTATGCAATGACAAACCTGATTATAAAAATAAACATTATTTTTCTATCTTAAAATGAGAATTTTAATAACTAGGTTTAGTCCTCCTGACTGTCTACCGTCTTGACCCGTGACTCCATGAGGACTAAGCCCACCTGATCGACAGTCAGGAGTAACTACAATTTGCTTGGTCCTATCGTCAATTTTGACATTTTCGCTTTTCAATATGTTCCATTCATTTGTATTACCATTATGCATTTTGATGACTACTGCGCACCTTTATTATATATTTGAAATTTAATTGAGCTTATCTTTAGTTATGTGACCTGATCTGACACCACCCGAACTGAACCAAAACGGTTAATATTTAGCTGTAGAAAATCGGCACACAAATTTCCGACCCCCAAGAAAAAATATTTTGGGTCCGCCACTGACTTTAGGTCCAAAATTTTTTTTCAGGATACCTCTGAACTTTTCTACGGGATCCGCCATTGATTCTAACAACTCCAAAAACAGAAAACGGCCGGACAAACAGTTAAACACCCTTAGAATCAGTCTATCTCAAAAAGATACACTATAAAATATATCAAAACAATATACCTGTTTATATGTTACACTATAAATTTGTGTATGGGAATTTTACACAACGAAAGTACATTATTTCAAGCCCTTTTTAACATATATGCAAACTACAATGCTACAATACACACAATTACAAACATACCCCTACTTCCAACCCCAACAACCTTAACCAAAAGCACCACTAATGTAACTCTTTACAACGTTATTGCAAAGAATGTTCAAAACGGTCTGGTTAACAGGGCCCACACATCTTGGTGTCTTGAACTGGTTCAAAGTGGACCCCAACCCAACATAGTGGTCCAAAATCTTTTGAAATGACCCCTTTTTCAAAACTTTGAGCTCCAAGGGTCCAATAGCTTGGACTTTTCGTGAACTCACATAACCGGCATCAACAAATGTGGAGTCTAAACAATTGCAACAGTCTTGAAGTATTTCGTCGCTTGCGTCACCGCTTACCTCCCAAAAGATTACATAGTGTCCCGGCTCTGACGAGAGGTCAACCTGACTCGTAAAGTCAACCACTTCGAGTTTTTCGGCTGTCAATAGTTTAGCTGCTGCTTCGACCGATAACTGTAAATCTTTCTCGGTGTTCTTGTCTATGTTGATTGTCGGCATTAGGTTTCTTCTGCAAACGAATTGGAGTTCTGGGGTCGAGTTGTGGAACCCGACAACCTTAACAACGTCACCGAGCCTGTAACGATACAAACCTGCGTCAGGAAAGTCAAATAGTCAACCATCAATGCGTTAGAGTTATATATAGGGCTGCAAACGAACGAAACATTCAGCAAACAGTTCATAGGGAAGTTCGTTTAGTTAAACGAACGAACATGAACAGAGGCCGCGTTCGTTCATTTATGTTCGTGAACATTCGGTAGCGTGTTCGTTCATGTTCGATAGTTCATTAGTGTTTTTAGTTTTATACATTATTTAAATACTTCAAAATTCCGAGAAATAAAATACTTAATAAGTGTCGGTACATTATATATTATGTTCATGAACGCTTGTTTGTGTTCGTTTGTTTCCATTTGTGTTCATGAACATTAGTTTGTGTTCATTAACGTTCGTTGCCTAAAATTAACAAACGAGCACAAACAAACACGAACACGTTTATTTCCTTAACAAACGAACACGAACATAAAATCTTGTTCGATAAGTGTTCATGAACAGTTCGTGAACACATATATTTAGTAACAAACGAACACAAACAAGGTCTTGTTCGTGTTCGTTCGGTTCATACTTATACATCGTGGTACCACAAGTAGACATCAAAACATGAAGTAAGGTAACACTAAACTAGCTAGGGACAACAGGATATGTGATATGTCCCCCCCCCCCCCCATTTAGTTAATCAAATGGACCCCACAAACATGTTTAAATCAAAACCGAAATACTGGATCTAACCGAACAACCGTTTATGGTCAAATTGAAATCTAACCAAACCAAACCAAACCGAACCAGACCTTTCTTGCAACCATATAAACAACATCTATGAAATAAAAAAGGGATAAGGCCTTTGGTACCTGCAAAACTGGTGACAACAACCTCATACTCTTCACCAACCTCAACATCGGTCAAACCCACGGGTCTTGGCTCGACCCGGACCAATGCAGACTCGGGACTACCAATCTCTCTCAACGGTATGAACTCAAAGTACCCAATATTGGGAAGCACAGCAAAAGTTGCCATTTCAGGCGGGCGGGTCGGGTTCACATTTGCGCCAATCCACCCTTCAGAAGACCCGTAATCTGCACTCAACAACGGTATTCCACCCGCATAGTGTCTTAGTTTTTTCAAATAAGGTTCCATCGATCCAGTCATGATCCCGTAAATGTATTTTACATTAGGGAACAACTCCTCGATTAATCCATACCAGTTGGTCAAACTTGAACATTTTTCATGAATCTTGTCGGCTAACTCAGGGTCCGGTTTCAGCATCTTGGCCATCGCAGTTCTGATCGTTGGATCAGTGATCCGCGCAGATAACGTTCCGGTTTTTATGTCGGAACATAATTCCTCCCAGACTAGCTCAAAGCTCCTAAATGAATGAACGATGCTATGGGCAAAAGTTGACGATATAACCTGAATTTCGTTGCGAAAAATGAGCCCGCAAAGAAGATGACAGTATAAAGATTGTTGAAAATCAGGCCCGAAAATGACTTCATCAGGGCTACAACATGGGGTCTGCATATCCTTCATTGTTTTCTTGAATTGTTCGCTACGGTATACGTTGGTTGTTGCAGTGCCTGCTAGCAAACCGCCTTTTGTCTTGAACTGTTTGCTTCCGTAAATAAAGCTCAAAGCTTTCCCATTTCCAATTGGAAATTCCCTACACAAAATAAAGCCATAAAAAGAATTAAAGCTTGGATCTTTATTACAAAACTATATATATATATATATATATAGAGAGAGAGAGGCCGGTTAAATTACAAGACCAACTCATCGTGCGATGCGTACACGAGCATTTCTACCGCACATCTGATCTAATCTAGGCCTTCAATTGAACGCGGTGGCACAATAGTAATTAACTTCGCATAATTACGCACGTTATGATACATAATTACGCATGGTTGGGTTAAACCCTAATTACGCACAATATATGCATAATTACGCATGGGTTGGGTTAACCCTAATTACGCACGTTATTTTGTTTAATTACGCATGTTATATTGGTGGTCGCGTACCGTCGCACGATAAGGTCTTGGGTACTTTAGACTTTCTCTTTCTCTCTCTATATATATGTATATATACACACACAAATTATGGTACAAGTTTTCTACCATAATCATGAACAAGAATACAAGATTCATATCACAATCACATTGAAATTTCAAGAAACCAACAAGCAGGCCTGAATCATGAGGATATCCAAGGGCGTAGGATAGTGGGGGCGGGAGGGGGTGGCCGACCCCCCGAACTTTTCGCTCAGTAGTGGAGAGTATGTAGTTTTCATATAGAAATTTTTTGGTATATACGTTTTCGACCCCCCGTTTTATAGAAATTTTTGGGCGTGTACGTTTTCGACCCCCAGTCGGAAATCTCAAGCTTCGCCACTGAGGATATCACACATGAAATTATATCATCTTTCGCGTTAAAGAAATTACCTGTTTCTGAAAGCGTAAGAGGTTCGATAAATCTGCATTGTATTTTCGGTCAATTCATCATTGAAAGGTACAAACTTTCTCTTCCCTTGAGTAGTCCCAGAACTATAAATTTACCACAAAACAATTATTAAAAAAAAAAAAAAAAAAAAAAAAACAGTTCACCAAACAACTTTAATGCACAAACTACAAACCGAATCAGCACAAATAGTCAAATACCTTAATGTAATAGTGGTAATTGGCTTGACAGTGAGAATAGGGTGAGGTGAACCATCAGCAATTTGTTGAATTAAAGGCTCAAGATCCTTGTGGGTAACAAGAGGGACACAAGAGCAGTAACTTTCAGGGTCAGTTTTACCATCAAGACCCCATTTTTTTAAATATTCTGCTTCACTATTTTCTTCCAAGATTTTCTTTAAAGTTTCAACTTGAACCCTCTTAGCATCTTTGGTCAAAGCTTCAAATTCTGCTATCACTTCTTCAGGATCAAATCTTTTTTCAGCCTCCAACATAATTGCTTGATCATACAACAATTTTATGCAAAAAGAATCAGTTTTCTTGACAAAATTGATAAAAAGCTGAAAGATTTCATCAAGATAAACAAAACCCACATCAAGAATCCAATATTAGATCATACCCATGTAAAAAAGATGATTAAACAGAGATTCTGTTGGAATCAGATCAATGAAATTAAAGAAAAACAGTGTTTTGACTTCTATGTCAACAGTAGTCAACGCCATAATTTCATAAAGCATAGTTTTAACTACCAATTAATGATTGAAACTTAGAATATAAAAATTTAATTTTAGCAATGAAAAGGGATTCAAAAAGCAGAATCTACAATCAAATAAACAATAAAAAAGATTATTATAAATATGCCCAAACAATGAAAGAATTAAGTATTACCAATTGAGATGATGATGATGATGATGATGATGATCAAGAAACACACAGAGTGTTTTATATAGAGTGATAAAGAATGGTAGTAAATGGTTAAAATCTTGTGGGTCTCAAAGAATTGACCAAAGGAAGGTTCTTGATCTGGAAAAAGAGATTTTTCTAGAGAGAGAGAGAGAGAAAAAGACAAGAATGGTGAGGTGTTTGGTGAATTTGATTCATTTATATTATTCTAATATGCACAACTACACCCACAGCTACAAGAACAGAGTATTGATTTGGGATTTTCATCCCATAAACATGTAAAAGTTAAAAGCAAACAAACACTAATAAAAGAACACAATGGTATGGTGGTGTACTATACACACACATATACATATATGTATATATACATGGAGAGAGAAGTGTTAGTTTGAAATACCTTGTTGCCACTTGAGAGTGTTTCTTGAATTCTTGGTTTACTGGATGAAGAATGGGGGTTGAGGAGTGAGGAAAGATTCCTAAAAGGTTGTGGCAATATATAGGCTATTTTAATATTTTTAATTAATACTCATTTTATTTCATTTTAATAAGCACCAAAAAAAGAAATATTAAGAATCATTTTCAAGCATGTTTTTGAGTTGCAACTTGCAAGGGTATTTGATATTTTGATTTACAAGGTTACAAAGGTCATGCTTATAGAATTATAAACAACTTTACTAAAGTTTGTTAGATAGAATTTTATAAAAGTTTGTTGTTGAGGTTATTTTATCTGAATTTGTTATATATACGTTACGAATTTACATCGAGATAGTTGGTAAACGGGCAACAAGCTGCACCACTACCCCTTTTTGAATAGCAAAATAAGTCTTTTAAAAACTACGTCCATAGATCTCGGGGTCATAACATTATTCTGGAGGAATTGGCACTTTTCGATGTTTGTCAAAATAAATATTATTATAAACAGCAGAGAAAGAAATGTGATGAGTTAGATGCACGAGGCGAAATGTGTTGTGTTGTGTTAAACGGGTCGTATTTAATACAAACAGAACACATTTAACTAGATGGTAACGTTTAACTAAATGTGTCATTACTTAAGAGTAAAGTGCAATCACGCTGAGTCCCTCGATGAAAACTGTGGAAGCTTGATTCCCTGTGGTTTACGGGCAGCATCACCCTACCCCCTCCCCCCCAACTCTATTAGTTAAAGTAACTTAAATGACCATATTACCCTTTTCCCCATCAACCAACGTCTCTATGGTTTAAAACCTATTGTTCTTTGAGTCTCTGAGCGTAACAGTTTTTTAACCAGCCAAATTCAAATGAATTGCTTTCAATCTGCGTCCCTATGGAATTTTAATACGTATCAAATCTGTCCCTATGGTTTTATAAAGTATCTAAATCATATTTAAAATGAGTATTTTGCGAATATGAAATATATATATCAACATTTTTAAAGGTGGATGACATTAACATTTCATAACATAAAAAATTAATCAACAAAATCACCTACCAAAAGTTATAACATTAACATTAATCAAAAGTTATACTATCTAGTGGTTTCAATTAGAGATGGGGACGGGTTGTACTCGTACGTCCAATCCAACGTCAAGTTGTTCCAAAACCTCAAAACCACCCGAACTTGCGCAAGTAGGTGGGTCAGGGTATCCATCACCCTGATGTCGGCTACAAATATTCAAATCAGATGTATCAGGTTCAATTGTTCACCCTGATTTCGTCGGAAAAACGTTTTTGCCAGCAAAAGGTTCCTAAAGATCCGATCTAAGATTACAAAGAGGTTTGAGATGAAATTGTTGAGTTTTTCGGCCAAAAAGTTGAGTTTTTCGGCGACCTCAATTGTCGCAACCCCTGACCCCTTGCCCCAAGGGGCAGGCGGCCGCGAGCAGCACACAGAGCCGGTGGTATCGGTGTTTATTAATTTGGCAGCAAAAATTAAACATCAGAACCGTAGTTAGTAAATAGTTTATCAGAGTTAAAACATCACACTTTTATAAATAATAAATACATGGGAAAAACCCAAGTTTCTATTACAATATGTTTACAGGGATAAACCCTAATTTATTGAAATAAAACTTCTTTCTTATTTAGGTAACTTTTATAGCCATTTTTCCAAGCCTTCAGTGCTTTACAGCTGGCTTCTATTAACTTCACATTAAGTTACCTGAAACGCGTTTTAAAAAGTTTTATCAGCAAGAAATATTGGCGAGTGCATCCCAGTTTAACCAAAACAAGCTTTTATCATTTTACAGTATTGAGAGCGATTACAATGTTTTTATCTACCCAATTACCACCCACGATACTGTCAATCCTGACTTGTGGTCATGTTACTACTCACGGTGTAGTAACAAGTTATATATACAAAACCCCAACATACCGACAGCAATTGTAGAATACATAGACTCATAAAAAGATTTAAACAAGGAGAATATACTCACTTTGCTATTTTAGATAATATTACTGCTTTCTAGTGACTTCCTGGTTATAATCTATTAAAATTAAACAATGCACATGTGTTAGTAAGATATCCCAATTTACATTAGCCATACCCCCGAGACAGAACTCCAACGACTCAGTCAGGCAGAGCCTTGACATGCGTTACGGAGCCCTAGATCAATCGGGTATAGTAACTAATACGTAACCGGGGGTTATAATACTTACAACGAGGTAGAGCTTCGCTTTTTAGGGGTATTATATCGAGCAACACTATTGCTATTATAGAGGCTTTCAGAGAGAAAAGAATTGAACGAGAATGAATGAGGCAGAGGCCTCCTTATATAGGTCTGATCAGGGTTCTCTCACGCCCCGCGAGAGTTACAAGGCTAGGCCTTCGCGGCCCGCAAGACCACTAGGGTAGGCCCTAGCTTGGTAGACCACTAGACCGCCTGGTGCCACCTTGTCGCGGCCCGCGACTACTTCTCTTAAGGGAGTAGCTCCCCGCGAGAACCCTGTTTATTTGTTTTTATTTGATTTTTATAAATATAAAGGTATATTAGGTTCGTTTTTCGTATACGGGGTATACTATAGGCATTTTAAGGCATGTTAAAGGTTTTTAGGAGACTTGTTATATCCTCCCCACCTTGTTTTAGATCTCGTCCTCGAGGTCTGCTGGAACAGGTGTGGATATTTCCTTTGCATCTCTGATTCGAGCTCCCAAGTGTATTCTGGTCCTCTCTTGGAATCCCATTTCACTTTGACTAGAACTAATCTCTTGTGTTTGAGATTCTTGATCTTTCTGTCTTCAATCTTCAGGGGTTTCTCTACAAACTTAAGTTTCTCATTAACCTCTATATCCTTAAGAGGTACCATTAATGATTCATCTGCTAGACATTTATTGAGATTACATACATGAAATACATCATGTATTCCTGCCATTTCCTCTGGCAGTTGTAGTTGGTAAGCTACTGGTCCTATTCTTCTTATAATCTCAAAAGGTCCGATATACATGGGGCTTAGCTTTCCCCTTTTTATGAATCTAACAACTCCTTTCCATGGAGAAACTTTTAATAATACTTTATCTCCTACTTGAAATTCCAATGGTTTTCGCCTGTTATCAGCATAACTCTTTTGAGGATCGCGTGCTGCTTTTAGTCTTTCCTTGACTTGAATAATTTTGTCTGTGGTTTCTTGTACTATTTCTGGTCCAGATAGTTGTTTTTCTCCAATTTCTGCCCAACAGACTGGAGTTCAGTACTTTCGTCAATAAAGTGCTTCAAATGGTGCAGCATTGATACTACTGGTATGATAACTGTTATTGTAGAAAAATTCTAGTAATGGTAAATGATCATCCCAATTTCCTCCGAAATCAATTACACAAGCTCTAAGCATATCCTCCATTGTCTAAATTCTCTTCATGGTTCTTAAGTTGTCTAGAGGCATATGCTATAACCTTTTGACGTTGCATCAACACACATCCATAACCTAACTTAGAAGCGTCACAATAGACTATAAAGTCTTCAGTTCCTTTTGGTAACGCTAGTATGGGTGTGTTAGTTAATCTTTGCTTAAGAATTCTAAAAGCTTCTTCCTGTTTTGGTCCCCATTCAAACTTAACTGACGCTATACTCTAGATCATGGATTTTATGAGCTTGAGGAGATTAAATTTAACGATTTAAAGCAAAAGGCGTGAAATAATTGGGCAAAGTTTGGAGATGATAATACGCGATTTTTCCACGGTTGTATTAATAAGAGGCATATGGCAAACTCCATTCCTGGTTTATCTTGTGAAGGCGAATGGGTTACAGCTCCCAAGTTGGTTAAAAAAGGCGATTTTGGGTCTCTTTCGGTCAAAATTCACAGAGGAGTTGAAGTGTAGGCCTAAGTTGAGATGCACGAATATGAACAGGATCTCTTCTACTAATGTCGAGTTTCTTACGGCTCGTTTCTCTATGGAAGAGTTGAAAGATGCGGTGTTTTCTTGTGGTGATGATAAGGCGCCGGGTCCGGATGGTTTTAATTTCAAATTTGTTAAGAGATATTGGTCTTTGTTAGTTTGGGATTTCATGGAAGTGGCCGAACACTTTTGGGAACATGGTATTATTAGTAAAGGTGTCAGCTCGTCCTTTATTACTTTGATCCCGAAAGTGAAAGATCCTACGGGGTTAGGAGATTATAGACCGATTAATTTAATCGGGGTGATTAGTAAGGTGATTTCAAAATTATTGGCGAACAGGTTGCGGGTTATAATGAACGATTTAGTGTCAGAGACCCAGTCGGTGTTTATTAGTGGTAGATATATCTTAGACGGTCCCTTGATTATCAATGAGATTTTATCTTGGTCGCGCGTTTTGGGGAAGAGGTTATTTCTTTTGAAGATTGATTTTGAAAAGGCTTATGATAATGTGCATTGGGAGTTTTTGTTGGATATCATGCGACAGATGGGGTTTCCAGAGAAATGGATTTCTTGGATTCATGGTATTCTTTCTTTGGCTCGTTCTTCGGTCCTTGTTAATGGATCTCCCACGTTTGAATTTCAGTGTACCACAGGGATTCGGCAAGGTGACCCTCTTTCTCCATTTCTGTTTGTTTTGGTCATGGAAGGTCTTTCAAGTCTTTTTGGTAGAGCTAAAGATATTGGGGTTTTTGAAGGAATTAATTTTCCTAATGAGGGGCCTAGTTTAACTCATTTGTTATATGCGGACGACGCAATGGTCTTAGGAGAATGGAATGAGGATGGCATTAAAAATGTTATGAGAATTTTGAGGGTTTTTAATTTATGTTCCGGGTTAAAGATTAATGTTCAAAAGTCGTCTTTATTTGGATGTGGAGTGGAACAAGAAAGGATTCAAGAGTATGCTCTAAATTTGAATTGCAAAGTGGGAGTTTTACCGTTTACATACTTAGGCGTGAAGGTTGGGGCAAATATGAATAGGATATCTAATTGGGAGCCGATTAAGGAGGTCATTCGTGCTAGACTATCCTCATGGAAAGCAAAGGTTTTATCGATTCGAGGAAGAGTTACGCTAATTAAGTCGGTGTTGGAAAGTTACCGACATATTATTTTTCGATTTTTAAAGCATCAGTGAAAGTAGTTCAAGATTTGGAAGCGATAATTCGAAAATTTCTTTGGGTAGGGAATGATGATAACCGGAAGTTACATTGGGTAGGTTGGGAAAAGGTTACGAGCTCGAAAAAGAATGGTGGGTTGGGTTTGAAACGCCTGGATATTAATAATAGCGCTTTGCTCCTTAAATGGGTTTGGCGATATAAAGTGGAATATGGAGCTTTGTGGAGGAAGATTATTGACACTATACACCACTCTAAAAAGACGGGTGGGACATTATCAATTAATAATCGGTACACCGGTGTTTGGAAAATTATTGTGAAGCATGGAACAAAAACGAAAGTCGAAGGAAAAGGGTTGTGTGATTGTTTAATGGGGAAGTTGGGTGATGGGAATTCTATAAGGTTTTGGTTTGATAGGTGGTTGGATGAGAAGCCGCTTAAGGAGTTGTTTCCAAATTTGTTTAGGTTGGAGAAAGACAAAATGTGTGTGGTAGCCGAGAGATGGTGTGGTAGTGGGCATGATTCGAGCACGTCTTGATTTTGGGAGTTGGTAAAAAACTCGGCTGCAAGCATGGTGTTGGCTGAAAAGGAAAAGTGTTTGCAAATGATGGCTGCTACATTTTTGGTCGATCAACATGTTTCGTAGAGCTGCTCCTTGGATGCTACGGGTTTGTTCTCAGTGAAAGCTGTTAAAAAATGGTTCGAAAAGCACGAGAGGAGACCGGTTTTTGTTTTGCATTGGTGCAAGTGGATTCCTTCTAAAGTAAACATCTTTGTTTGGCGAGCAGAAATGGGTCGAGTGGCGACTACATCGGCTTTAGAAAAACGCAATATTATTGTGCCGAAGAAGAATTGTGTTTTTTGTGATTATATAAGTGAGACAGTTGAACACTTATTTTCCGGATGTATATTCGCTACAGGTATTTGGGCAGCCGTGACTTCGTGGTGTCGTATTCCTAACATTTTTGTTTTTTCGGTAAGAGACATAGTCGATTTGCATAAATCAGTGGGTTTGGACGGAATCACGAAGATTGCGTTTCAAGGTATAATGTTCACGGCGTTGTGGAGCATATGGCGTGCAAGGAATAATCATATCTTCTCGGAGAAGAAACAATCGGTTTTGGACTTGGTGACGGAGATTAAAACTGTCAGTTTTCTTTGGTTTAGAAGTCGGTATAGATATGGTTGTATAGATTGGAAAGATTGGTGTAACTTTGAGATGATGTAATTGTGGTTTGGGTGCGGCTCTCTCTCCGCCTTAGATAGGGAGTTTTCGCTGTGTTTTATAATAGTTATCTTTCAAAAAAAAGTAATAAATAATTGATACTTAGTTGATAAAATCTTGTAGTTTGTGAATCTAAAATACGACAATTTCACATGTACCATTTAGTAAAAGCTATGGAAAATCATAGTAAAAGTTTTTAACAAGCTGAGTAAATCATTGTGTATTGTCATACCAATTAAGACTATATTTTGTGGGTGTGGAAATTTGGCGTGGAGGCCAGTCCGCGTCCACAAAACCACATCGTGTTTGACGTTTTTCACGGCGTTGTATGTGGGGCGAAGGATTCTTTACCGGTGTGGGGGCAATTTGGTTGGTGATGTGACGCGAGTTGATTGGTGGTTTGTAGTAGAAGGTTTGTGATTGATTTGTTTTTTAAATAACAGGCGGGGCCCGGCAACTACAAGTATCCACACAAACATTTGAGACTGTGACAGACTTAGAAAGTTTTTTTATGGGAGTGTGGAATATTTTAAAAGATTTTTTTCATAGGAGTGCGAAATATTTTAAAAGATTTTTCATGGGGTGCGGAATATTTTCATGGGGGTGTGGAATATTTTAAAATATTTTCAGGCCCCTAGCTATATAAAAAAATTCGGTTCATAGCGGGTCGGGTCATGTAAAATAAAAGAACATTAAACTAAAATTTATATAATTATCAAAAAAACACGTCAAACGTCATTACAAATATATTTAAAATTGTTCCTAACTTCCCTACTCATGGTTCCTAACTTACTATCTAAGATTGTAGGCCCCTAGCTATTTAAAAAAATTTGGTTCATAGCGGGTCGGATCTGGCCGCGCCATAATTTCCCTACTCATGGTTCCTAACTTCCTATTAAATATCAAGCAACAAAACCATTTAAAACAACACTAAACACTTATGGAATGGATGATTACGAGGGAATGAAGAAAAAGGTGTTTGGTTGGTCAATGGAAAGGAATTACCCATTCCAAAAGGCATTTCATTCCCTCAAAATCATTTCATCCACCTCCCATATTTTTTTTTTCATTCCATCACCTCTTGCACCATTCATCAACAACACCACAACCCATCACCTTCTCCACAACCCACCACCACCACCCACCATCGACGCCATCGCCGCCACCCACCACCACCTCACCCCAACAGCCAGCGTCGCCGCCGCCGCCCACTACCATCGTCAACGCCACCACCAACCGCCACCGACGCCTACCACTGCACCTTCACCGCCACCCACCACCAACGGCCGCCACCGCCACTCGTCGTCGCTGCCACCACCACCACTCATCGCCGCCGCCACCCACCACCGCCACCTATAACCACCCACAATCACTACCACCGACCACCACCACCACTCACCGCTGATTTTATTACTTCATTTTTTCTTGCCTACTTAACAATATACAATAATAATTCATTTCATTCACACATGGTAACCAAACAAGACATGAAATGGTGATGATCCATTGCATTCCCTCGTCCATTCCATTACCTCGTCTAATTCATTCCATCGTCCATTCCATTATCCCATACCAAACAGACCCTTAGAGTCTAAAACAATCATCAACCATACTTCATAATTTTCATGCCCTAGTTTTAGTTGTTGATTACTTGTAACTAAACATTTAAACAAACAAAACTTTTACTAAAACAACAAAATCATCCTACTAAACTCTAGAACAACAAAAAAACATCAAAACACCTAAAACTTCAAACCCTTTTAACGCCTCTATTCTCCTAAAAATCCACAAAAAAACAACATAAATAAACGAAGCATACCCGTGTGGCTTCGGATTCCGGTGATTGCAGGTGGTTTGGTAGACGAAATTTTAGTTTTTCGGCGAAAAAGGGTTGTCGTCGATGTTTTTTACGTCACTGGGGATCAGAGTGAGAGCCGAAGCCGAGAATTGGAAAGGGCGGTTGGGTTGTTTTATTTACTTCAAATTTGATTGGGTTGGGTTTGGGATTGGGTTAATTACCATGGATTATTTATTTGGCTAAATTGTTAAGTGAACGTGATTGGGTTAAATTGTTAACTGAAAGTGGTTAAAGAATAATTACATAAATTAGGTTATATTTTAATAAAAATCAATGTTTACAAAATGTTTTTTATAAACTCATAAGATTTTTTTTCTAAGGGGTGGTTTAATATTTCCAACGGGTGCGGTTGAAAATTTTCAAGGGATGCGATCGGGATTTTCCATAGAATTCAACACTAATGTTTTTTCAATGGGTGCGCCCTCCCACCCACTGAAAAATTGGGCCCCCCCCCCCCCTTCTGATTTGAGTTGAAGTGATGGTAGCCATCCAACTCCAAAACTTGTCAATATAATTCATGAAACTCAAGAACATATTCATTACTTTCACAAGAATATATATACACACACATGCAAGTATAAAATGTAAAAAGCACACAAAAGGTTTAAATATCACTCACCCATTAGAGATTCAAACTTATAATTTCCAAGTGTTATTCATCCCTTTTAGATCTTCAGAAACGATGCCAAAGGGGCTGTCCAAACAGCTCTGGAAATTGCTTCAAATCAAGAGAAACACGCTTACAACTTACAAGAACAAGAGAAAAACACTAACTTCATTTTGTTGTGCTTACAACTTACAAGAACAAGAGAAAAACACTAACTTCATTTTATGGTTCATGCCTTGTGTATTACCAGAGCCGGCCCAGACCAGGAGCGAGCAAGACACCTGGCCAGGGCCTGTTATCTAGGGAGCCTAAATTTTATACAACTTTTCCATATATATTTTAAAAAATAAAACTTTAAAATCTATTGGCCCAATACTTAAAAATTAAAAATAAATTAGTTCAATATAAACATAAAATCTAATTGGCAATATTGATCCATAAAGTGTAGCCGAAATGTGAAATGCCCAATATTGATCTATTAACCTAATAATTAATAACAACAATAAAAAGAATTAGTTTATATAACTTAACTCGTCAGGGCCTAAGAGTTTTTTCCGGCGCATCAAGACATTTTAATTCTCAGAACCGGTCATATATATTACACCATATAAACTCTTGGTTTTCTCTGTAATTGCAATACCCTTATCTTGTTTTTTTTCTCCCACCCGAGAGTTGTTCTTAACAGCCTTGCAACTCTCGGTTTATCTTCAAAGAAAAGGACCAAAATGTCACACCTCAACCGGTGGCGGAATCATCGGGGCGTGGCACTGAGCGAAACAGATTGTCCAAGAGAATCCATAACAACTATTAAGTGATAATATTTATAAGGTTTAACATCCCATACCATTAAACAAATAAAGCATAAACAGTCATTACAGATGTTCAGTCTCAAAAACAAATCCATTCCGACAACTCAGATTTTATTTAGTGGGTTTCTAGACTTTCTAACTTGATTTCCAGCATAACATCCAACTCAACCTGTCACATACGTTAAAATAAAAGTCAATACATAAAGTAAAGGTGAGTACACAAGTTTTCATAATAATAGTATAAAAAGCGTTTACGCATAACCAACATGTATCACGTAACGGGCGAAGCATGTAACTATCACACAATGATACAACCTAACCACGAGACTGCCTTGTAGAGTATGCGCGACACATGTTCTGTGAACACGTGAAGTAAAGTAATGTGATCCCTAGAAACCCGTGTCCACGACAGGTGCTAACTCCAAATTATAGTACTATCGTTGCTAGAGGCGGTCTAGTGTAACACTGTATAAGCATAGTACAAGCATTCATAGATCACGTATAGTATGCGGAGGCGGTTAGCATTTATAAAGTGTTTGCGTTGTGTGTTGTGTTTTGGTCTAGAACGTATGTAACATCCAAAAGTGCGTTAAACGAAAATGGGTTCGAGTATATACTCACAGTGTGTTTAACAAGTAAACGCAAGCCGGATTGGATTGAAGGGAGTGCGTTGTGTTAGCCTGTGCACGGAAACAGAAGCATAAGTGCTGTTCGGTTGAGATTCAGAGTGTCGAGTGGGTTAAGTGTTCGACTGGTGATCCGAACGGATGGGCCCCATCCGAACGGATAGTCATCCGGACGGATGGGTCATCCGAGAGGATGGCCATTCGAACGGATGGCCATTCGAATGAGTGTGTGGGTATTTGTAAATCGTTAAAAGTTCAAAGTTTAGTTGTAAGTGTTTAAAAAATGGAAATTATAAAGGTCAGGTCATCTGGTCGGATGGTCATCTAGACGGATGGCCATTCGAGTAGGTTGTGGCATGTAGTTGAAGTTTTTGTAAAATTTTCTATGTAAAAGTTTTGAGTTAACGGAGACGGCGTGTCGACGTGTCAAACAACGGAAACGTACCAAGTTCAGTTTATTCGGTCGGATGGTCTCAGCCCATCCGAACAAACTCACTGTTCTTGACGAAGCTTCATGTCTGACCCGTTAATCGGTCCATCTCTTCGGTGGAAATCCGTTTTCAAGCCAGCTCTCGACTAAGGAACGAGTCGAGAGTTTGATTGAGTCTAGATTCCATCAGTTTTGAGTAGAAAAGTGAAGAAAAGTCGAAACAGATGATGAAGTGTTGAAATCTTGTTGTGATTAAGTTAAAAAGTGTGAAATCCTTTAGATCTAGAACCAATCTCGATCAAATGGTGTTCCACAACAGTTTGCCTGAGCAAAACGGGTGGAAACCACCTTTAAGAGGTCCAAATCAGTAGATTTCGAAGAAAAGCTAGTGTTTGTGTGTGATTTTGATGAAGAAGATGATGTAGAAGTGATTAGAGATGAAGATTAGAGAAGATTCGAGGAGAAATGCTTACAAAATAACCTTGAATCGTGACTGAGAGCGACTGAGAGCGTGTGAGCGGATGGAAGTGTCAAATCAGAGAAATGAGGGCGTACGGCTAGTATTTATAGAGGTAGGGCGGAGGTTTAAGTCGGTTGCGAGGTGGCAACGTTCGGATGGCTTGTCCGGACGAATGGACATCCAGTCGGATGGGCATCCGGGCTGATGGTCATCCGAGCGGATGTCCATTCGGACAGCCGAGTTGCGTTAGTTAGTTTTCCAACTTTCGTTTCGTTTGTTAAGCGTCACGTTGCGTTTAATCGAGTTGCGAGTGAGCGTATGAGCATTGCTTGATAACCACACACACAAATAACACACATAACATAAGTAAATCCGCGTTTCGAGTTCGCGTTGAGTTTGCGTTGCGATAGCGTTTAGTCTAAACAAGCGATGTTAAATGCGATAAAATACGTGTAAACCATAAGCGTTATAATAAGCGTTTAAACACGATAACTGCGTTTTGAGTAAGTGTTGTAACATGCGTTTAAAATGTGTGTTGAAAATATAGTTTAACTCATAGCGTTAATCGAATCCCAAGAGTACAAGCGTTTACGAAGAAAAGACATCGACAAGTAACGATCTGAAAAGTCGGGTTGTTACACAAAACGTAGGAAAGAAATCTATATCTAATCTTTTGTATTATTGCAACTATGTTATATGATATTATATCTTCCTTTCCCTTTTTAGAACTTAAGAGGGCATCCATATGCTCACAATCAGTTTTCAAAGATAAACACAAAAAGGGTATGATTTTTTAGATATCTCCCATGAAGTAACATCCACATTTTTCAAATGAATCATAACCATGCATTATTGTAATATTGTCATAGCCCACCCAAATTAGGGCCAATGTGGCCAATTGACACATGACTTACAAATTGACATTTCTTATATTCATTCACTTATTTGCACAAATTAAGACTAGATCTTAGACCAGAAACAAGTACTAGCAGTTGTACGATAAGCTCAAAATATTATACAATCGTCTCCTTCTCACCACTTCAAAATGTTACGGGTGTTCTCGAAACTCCACTACTGACTATCTAAGAAGTTTTTATACACATGCAATTCCAATGTTTAAAATAAGGAAACCTCGCGCTCACAAAGAATAAGAGATTCTACAGCTATATCTAATACCGCAAGCTGTAAATATGGGAATCAAACCCGTTTACAAGTTTCGCTCACCTGTGGAATTTAATTAGCTAATTCTACGCATTTATACAGTAGGAATTGCCCAACAATCTTATTGACATGTTATGCCCCTCCTTATGCATGTTAGCTACAAACATGTATACATTTTGAGTAGGTGTGCTTCTTTCCATAAATAATCTTTAAAGTTCCTTTAATGTTACAAAAACGTGAAAGTGTCATAATTTTTTAAACACTCGACGAATAAAGAAGCTATTGATTTAACATCTAGGGCTTGTTAGTTGTTAACAAGCTAGTCATGCTTCACGCTTTATGATTGATTCTTCACATGTGATTTGTCATATTGTTCTTATGAGACATCCCATGTACAATAAATTCCTTAGGAAATAATGGGGATATGGATAACCTTTTTATTAAAGTAATATTTGTATGAGGTAGGGTTATTATAAAAAGAGTATGTTTTGTGAGAAGTGTATTTGATCTATAATCTAATGGTTGAGATTATAATGACAAAATTGTAAATAGTGTTTACCACTGAAATAATTAATTTTCTAGATTAAGGGTATAAAAGTAAATTAAATTTAGAAACCCACATGCAATGCACATGCAAGTTCCCTCCTTTTTTAAACGTCAATAACTTTTTATGCGTAACTATTTTTTTTTTTAAAATTACATCATAATAACGAGTGTTTTTTTATCTTTAATATGAGTACCATATTGTTATACTTATATAGAGAAAAAAATTACATTTCGATCGGATGTTTTAGTCTATGGTGTTTTGTCTATGTTCATACAATGGTGTTTTAATTCTATTGTGATTCAAGGTGTTGTGTTTTATAGTAAAACACTATGAACGTATATAAGACACCATAACATTGCAAATAATGAATTATAATTCAAGTCATGGTGTTTTAACATCTAGAGTCTGTAACATTGTATTGTGATTACAGTCATGATGTTTTAACATCAGGAATAGCAATAGAATCATTCTAGATGTTAAAACACCACGACTGTATTATGATTCAATTCATGGTGTTTTTGTATGGTGTTTTATAGCTGCAAAAATCATTTTTGTTTGTTTATGAGAATTTTGGACATGATTTTGTCACAATTTTGATCAAAATTTTAAGATAATATTGGTTTCAAACATTTGGGTATTTTTAACACCTAAATTGTGATTAGGTTTCTGACAATACGATCAGTTGAGTAATGGCTCAAACTATATTTCGGTCAAATGGTTTAAAAATTCTAGACATTAATGGATTTGATCATTTGCACTTATGTCGTGTATGTCCATTACATTTTAAGTGTGCATTATTATTTATGTTGTTCCACTAATATGTTTACTATTTTGGTTGCATTTTTGTAAGCGTTTGATTCTAAGTGCAACTGAAGTTTTGACACAGGCAGAAGAAAAAGAAGTGGTCGAAGATAATTTTGTGAAATAACAGAATATGCCCGAAGATGAGTTGCTACCAATGTAAATGTCCCTTCTAGCCTTTAGAGCATTTGATTAATGTGATGCTTATCTTCGATAAGTTGGCCAATATAGAATGGACTAGGTTGCTCTTTGCTTTTCGTTATTTGCTTCCTAATTCTCCTAGTTGTTTCGTTTAGCACACAAACCTCATCACCTGAGTTTTCACTACAAGTGTCAAAGTTGTCCATATCAACATTATAGTCTTCATCTTCTTCATCAAAACAATCATTGTTGAGGTCACCCTCTACCACATCATGATCAACCAGTGCCTTAAAGTTGTTCATGTTCACTTCTAAACTATCCATTCCAGGATTGTCATTTGCTACCATGTAGTCAACATCATCCATTCATCCTTGTATGATTCTTCTGATCCTGCATCACCTACCAATCCTGCATCACCTTCTTCTATATCGTCATTTAAGACTTCTTCTAATCTGGATGGTCATTGAGATCTGCAGTAATGTCCATTTCTAGACCGAAGCTAGGACTTAAAGGAACTATTCACTAGATTCACTTATAACTGAATCCTTACATGGAGCAAAAATTGTTAACTCTTGAGATGATTGGTTGGAGTTTAACAACAACCGTGAAACCCAATGTTCAACGTAAATCTCAATTAACTTAATACCGATTGGACATGAGCTCTAATATTTTCAAAATCATTATCGACAGACAAACTTCTTAAACCATCATCCAAAGACAGATTATACTCTTTATAATGCGGGTAGAAAACCATATCTACATGATAACCAGTCTGTTTAACCATCTCTTCCAACACGTCTATTCCAAAATCATTTGTATCGGCAAAACAATATATGCAATGTCACCTGGCAGGTAGTTCAGGTCAGGGGGTTGAGTAAACTAACCTCCATGGAATATCTTCAATGTAAACAATGTTACTTCGTCAGCCACAAACAAAGACAACAAGACATTTCAGTTTCATATGCAAAATTTCGTCCTTTGCTACACACTAAACAGTACAATCGATACTTACCATGGTATAATCAGTATGGATAAAAATGGTCTTCACTTGGACGAACTCTCCAATCTCCACCGGCCATAACAATAATTGAATTGTAATTGAAGCTCTAATTGACAAATGTTCAGTGTTCTTAGGACCATCAACTGAACAAGAGCATAGAATTTGAGGATACCACAGGGTCGCAAACATATAGAACAATGGATTTGAGGGATTTAATGAATAAGGAGATGCGAAATTACTATTATAGCCCTCCAATGGACGGTCAAACAATCTTTCCTTAACTGTTAACTAACGCTTGGGGGCATTTGGCAATGAAATACCCACATTGGGGTCAGACGGCAATCTGGACCAAACCTCAGGGAGGCAAATTGCAGTTTACTCTTTATCTATAGTTAAGTTATGTTTTAGTCCCTTAGACTTGACAAAAATAACTATTTTCCTTCAAAAGTTCAAAACATCATTTTATCTCCAAAAGTTCTACCATTTTTAACGGCAAATTATCTACATCGACTCATCGCACTTTCCCATTGAAACCTTGGTCCCACTAAGGCCAGACGGTCGTTCATTACAATAGGGTCCATGCTTGCACAGAGAGTGACACACGTTCAACTGGACGAAAACCCCATAAACACCCCTAGCCAGAACAGTTCCCCCACCCAAAATGCAATGGTTGGTACTCGAATCCGGGTGTGAGGGGAAAAACTAGGATGCCTCAACCATGTTATCATGGCATCATTGGCAGTTTTATCATTTGTTTCATTTTTATCCAACTCACTGACCTCCATTCAATTATTTTGTTAAGTTAAAAGGGACAAGACGAAAAACCCCTGAACTACAATGGTTGCTACAAAACCTTTATTAATGGTCACGTTGATGATCAAACAAGCCACAAACCCACATAAAGGTGGAAATACGTGCGGAATGTAACAGCCACCATTTAATTGCCTAATACATTGTAAGGGAATCCACCTCACCCACACTTAAGCGGTAATGGCGGGCACTCACCTCCTTATTTCTCAAAAGGGTAATGCTTTAATATAAAAAGAAAACATAATTTATTTAAGAAAAAAAGGAGGTTTGGAGAGTTCAAAACGATTACATCTTCTTCAATAGCAAGTTGACTTCGATTAGCAGGGGTAGATGAGATAAAGTATATCATCTTTCTATGGATAAAGAATAGCATGAAGTTTTTCTTTTTAGAACGATAGATATGATGGCGCTTTAATTTGTAATATTTTTCGTTGTGGCTATTTTGTTGTATACCATTTTCAAGTTGTTTAGAAAAAAAAATAATAAAGGCAAATTGAATTTAAATAATCTAATTTGACTGTTTTTGTCCAATAATAATCTCAGCTGGGTTTATTCTCGCCAGTTGTGACATACCATACAGCTACAACATAGTTCTCTGCCTTGATCTTCTATATTGATTGAAGTCAATAGAAACCTTACTTAATTAGTAGATGCTATGATGATTCGCAAGATTTTAACATCTTCCCCTTTTCATTTTGATCTCTGATTCGCAAGATTTTAACATCTTCCCTTTTTCATTTTGATCTCCTCACTTGGTTGAGTCGGTAGATGTTCTTAACACCTGATTCAATGAACAACTTAAGAAGATCGATGCCCAATCCGTCTTTTGCGTGCTTATATTGTTATCTATACGATATTATAATATATGAATACCCAACATAACTCTACAAAGGTTTTTATGCCTTACAAGATGATTATTATTCGTTAATGAACTTTTTTTTTTGAACGACAAATTTCTTTTATTCCTGTCATCTGTTGGACTTGAACCCAAGACCTCCCCCTCCCAAGGTGTTTAAATGGTTTGACTTTGCTAATGAACCACGACCCCATTGTTCGTTAATGAACTATTGGAAGGTGATCATATGTGCATTGGATATTTTATGAGACATACATGTCTTGTTTTTTATTTCATGCGCCACTAAAAGAATGATTTTGACTAGTCAACTTTCATAAAATGATTATTAGAACAAACTAAAAAGTTCAACTAAAACTATATGTCATGAACGTATAAATTAGTAAAGAAGTGGCGAAAGTTGGAATGTCAGTACTCTTTGATATTCATATGTTGGCACACACAGTCCCTTTTGATTTGCGGAACATTATTAAACGATGGGTTAGGATCAAATACAAAGGATAAAATAAATAAGAAGGGTAAGAAGGATTCTAGTCCATTGATCTTAAATTTGGATGGCTGAGATTAGTTGTAGGGAAAAGAAGATAATAGAAGGGCATAAAGGGAATCTTATATTTATGGATTTTCCCTCTCCACATGCAAGGCACATGCCAATTCCCCCATCAATTTAAAACGTCCATAACTTTTTCATACGACATTTTAAAAAAAAAAAAATTTACCATAATAACGAGCGTTTTTTATCTTTAATATGAGTACCATATTATCATATAAAAATAAAATAAAAAATTTCATTTTTACTGGGTTTTTTTTTTTTTTTTTTTTTTGCATTGTGTTAAAGGTTCAGGACATTGTGTCTTTTAACTGGGTTTTGGTCAGTAGAGTTTCTATACATTGTGTTATTATCAAAACCAATAACACAATGTTTATTTGAGTTCTATCTATTGCGTTTTTATAAGAACCTATAACACAATAAATGACACAATGAAGATGGTATTATATCTGGGTTTCTAT
This sequence comes from Helianthus annuus, assembly GCF_002127325.2. Lineage (NCBI taxonomy): Eukaryota > Viridiplantae > Streptophyta > Magnoliopsida > Asterales > Asteraceae > Helianthus > Helianthus annuus. The sequence goes on along the minus strand of NC_035436.2, from coordinate 188,933,139 downwards.
AAATTGTGTTATTAGTTCAGGTCATTGTGTTTAATATGTTATTCATTGTGTTTTAATATGTTGTCCATTGTGTTTTAATTATTTGTTCAATTTTTTTTATTATCTTTGTCCATTGTGTTTTAGTTTGTTGTGTATTGTGTTTTTTTGTTTGTTTTCCATTGTGTCTTCATCTGCTCTCCATTGTGTCTTTTATCTGTTGTCATTAATTGTGTCTTTTATCTGTTGTCATCAATTGTGCTTTTATTTAGTCTGATACTTATTGTGTTATATGTTATCGCCATTGTGTTATACGTTATGGTCATTGTGTTTTAGTATGTTGTCCATTGTGTCTTTACCTAGTTGTCATTGATTGTGTTTTTGATCTACTTTACATTGTGTTTTACATCATGTCCATTGTGTTATTATCAAAACCTATAACACAATGTTAATTTGGGTTTTATCCATTGCGTTTTTATAAGAACCTATAACACAATATACGACACAATGAAGATGGTGTTATATCTGGGTTTTCTATAAATTGTGTTATTAGTTCAGGTCATTGTGTTTAATATTTATTTATTGTGTTTTAATATGTTGTCAATTGTGTTTTAATAATCTGTTCAATTTTTTTTTATTATCTTTGTTCATTGTGTTTTAGTTTGTTGTGTATTGTGTTTTTAGTTTGTTTTCCATTGTGTCTTCATCTGCTCTCCATTGTGTCTTTTATCTGCTGTCATTAATTGTGTCTTTTATCTGTTGTCATCAATTGTGTTTTTATTTAGTCTGATACTTATTGTGTTATATGTTATCGCCGTTGTGTTATACGTTATGGTCATTGTGTTTTAGTATGTTGTTCATTGTGTTTTTATCTGTTGTCATTGATTGTGTTTTTGATCTCGTTTACATTGTGTTTTACATCATGTCCATTGTGTAATATGCAACTGGGTTTTTGAATTTTTTTTTTGAAAAATATAACAATATGGTACTCATATTAAAGATAAAAAAACGCTCGATTTTATGGTATAATTTTTTTTTAAAAACAAATGATGTATAAAAAAGTTACGGACGTTTAAAAATTGAGGGGGAAATAACATGTGACTTGCATGTGCATATTCTCTTTCCTCTTGTAGACAAAATTACCCTTTTCATTTAATTACTCATAAGACACTTGTCACTCTCTGGTCGCTTCTTATTCTTCTTATTTTTAAATACTTTGTATTATAACTCAACCCATTAAACGATAATATAAAAGTAATCTAAAAGACTAAAAGTTATCCTTTTTAAGAATATCCCACTAAATAAACCGCATCTTTAAACTTATGAAAACGAGGGTAAAAAAAAATTGTATTTTATTTTTCTTAGTATTATGATAACAATTTACTTAGGTATTAAGTAACTCTTTTTTATTGGGTTGCAAACGAATCGAACAAACACGAACGACGCTAAACGAATCGAACGAACACGGCAAGGCTATGTTTGTGTTCGTTAAAGAAATACAGATGTTCGTGAACAGTTAACGAACACATGTCGAACAATAGTTTATGTTCGCATTCGTTTGTTAACGAATTTCAGTTGTTCACGAACAGTTCGTGGACACTGGTTACGAACACAAACAAACGTAAACTAAGCAAATGAAAACACAAACGAAATTAAACTTGAAATTTAAAAAAAAACACCATTAACCTTAAACATGCGACACAAATAGTCAAATACAATCATTAAATGATAAATCAAGAATTCAAGACACAAGAAGTCTACTACAAGCATGATACGATAAATCAAGTTTAGCTAACTTAAGACCTAATTATCTTAAGTTGCTTAGACATATTCCAAAAAATGTCTTTAGTGTCCAACTTCTTCATATATTTAGATAAGCGTTTATATTTTACTATTTTTTTTTCATATAATGATTAATAATGTTTAGGGGTAAAGTGAATAAAAGGGCTAAAGTAAAACTTAATATTAAAAATCACTAAAAACTTTAAAGAAATTAACATAAACAAACGAACGAACGAACATAAACGAACATATTATCGACGTTCACGAGCGCAGTCTAACGAATGAGACCTTTGTTCGTATTCGTTCATTTAGTTAAACGAACGGAATATATTGTTTATGTTCGTTTATTAACTAAACAAACAAACATAAATGAACTTCCCGACAAACGATTCGCTTAACGTTCGATTCGTTTACAACCCTAATCTTTAATCTAAATTTTCTCCAATACAATCCATTATCCACCCACGTGAATCATGATTAACAAATAAAAATCAAATCAAAACTTGTTATATTCTACCTCAGAAAATCTTTAGTTTAGAAAATTATATAAGGTTCAAATCTACCTTAGAAAATTTATATAAGGTTCAAAAACACTTTATTTAAAAAAAACGTTTTTTAATAAATAAAAACTTTTTTTAAATAAGAAAACAACTTTAAAAAACACCTTCTCTGTTAAAATTTAAAGAATCATTCTTAAAAACACTTTCTCTAACTCGTTTTTATTTTTTATATAAAACTTCTTTAAAAAATAATCATACACCATTTTATATAAAAATACAAAAATAAAGTTTTTGATTTTGGTATAAAACGTTGATTTTATTTATTAAAAAAGGTGTGAGATTGGTAATGTACCTCTATCTATAGGTACCAAAAATACCAAAACTGAAAATGAGTAAAAATATAAATCAAATACCATACTGTTATGGCAATGTAGTATCGGTAGTACAGAATATCGAAGCAAATTAGTACCGAAATTAAAAAACCATAAAAACAAATATCTGTAACGGTACCAATATTGTTTGGTTGATATGGTACTAGTAATTGGTCAAAAAAAAAGTTCATTCCTATATTCAACCTATTAATATTTTAATCAGTTAATTAATAATAATAACAAGTATAATAATTATAAGTATAATTCAGTTTATTAATTGATAATCGAGGCTATATTCAATGTTGTATTAGATTTGGTCTTCTTTTATTATCTTAGTTATGATCCCTCTTGTTCAGTATCGTTCATGTAGTGGACGTTTTGTTGGTTTTTGTTAACTTTTTATTGAAAAAAATAATGAACTAGAACTCCTAATCGTAAACAATAGAAAAAAAGATCCTTATAGTGAGTGACCCGGGTGTAAACAAGCCCAAAAGCTCAAGAACTACTTGTTATCGGCTCGGTTAAAAGCTCGAACAAGCCGAGGTTTGTCGAGCCTGAAATAGAGCTTGTTAGTTATCGTGTCCGAGCTCGAGCCTCAAATACAAAGCTCATTTAGGCTCGCGAGCGTAAATGAACCCAAACAAAATTTTATTTTTTAGATATAATATAATAATAATAATGCTGATAACATTGGCGAGCCGAACTCAGGCCGAACTTCAGCTCGTTTAAGAGACATTGAAGGGAGTTTGAGTCGAGCCTTTACCTCGTTTGAGGTTGTGCTCAAAATAGCTCGAGCTGAGCTTGAGCTTTGGGTTTTACTCGCGAGCCGAGCTCGAGCTCAAAACTGAGCCAAACTCGAGCTTCATAAAAACATGACAAGCCGAGCTCAAGCCTAGTCAGGCTTGGCCCAGCTCGTTTACACCCACTCATCGTAAAAGATAAAAGATATGCTTCTGCCACTGTTGCAACACCAATGCACACCACACAACCACATATTGTCGCCTCCCACCTTCAACCCCACCTCCTTTATTGTCGGAAAGATGCGTGGTGAAAGACTATAAGTTAGCTCGTTACCTTTTGGATAAGTTAGCTCATCGATCTGAGAAAATCCTATTTTTTTAACAAGACGTGTTACTTATGACAAATATACACGTACTCAAAGTTTAATTAACATAAACTATATCAGAAATCCTAGGATATATTTGCCTAACCCGTATGTACCTAGTATCTAACTCGCCCAACTTTTATGTTAAACACGTAACATTTAGGTAAAAGTAAAACCTTAACTAATACACAAAGTCAGAAGTGTCTACTGAGTTACATATTGATATCCTTGTCGGTTTGTAACACTAGCTAGCATGCGTGGACGTACGTTGAGGATGATTTAAGATTACGATATGGATTTTGGAGTAGTGGGCGCCGGAATTTTATTCAGCCAACTATAAGTTTATGCAATTTTTTGTATTAATATTAGATCACATTATTCACGTGAAAAATATGGTGCCAAACATCAATATATTTAATTGATTTAAATGTCCGTATGGGTGAACAAACCTTAATTAACCGACCATATTATCCTATAACCTAACCATCATGGTACTGAATTGAACAGGAAACCAATATAACCAACGGTTGTGGTTAACGCTTTGTGGTTGACCGGTAAATCGATTATGGTTATGGTTAACGATGTCCCATGACTTAATAACTGAATTAACGAACTATGTATATCGGTCAACTTTTGTTTATATTCGGTTTTGTGCTTACCAGCTTTGTTTTAGTCCCTTCATCATCTTACATATATGATAGCTTCAAACATGGGACACAACTTCAAAGTTCAAACCATATAACAATGACAACTTCGAACCGTTCAATGATGGAAGCTTCAAACCTATTCGAAATGGTGGCCTCAAACATGTCCGAACAGCAAAAAAAATTATAATGATAGTAATTTGGATTAACCGAAATTAACTATGACCGAGCTACATAACCGATTAGCCATAACTGGAGTTCAGTTATGGTCAAAGAAGTCTCGTGACAAAGCTATCGGTTATGGTTAGTAAAATAATAATATCTTTCCAAATAGCGTGTTATAGAGTCATGAGAAATAAAAAGACTCATAATCAAATTGATTAGGAAGAATACCGTTAAGAAATACATATAAAGTAAACTGATATAGTTTGAAAAAATTTCAAAGAGCATATGGATAATCTGTTGGTATTTGGACAGTCGATTGAACAACCATCGGTAATGTGGGATAAAGCACTAAGGACGACACTACAAAAGTTGTCGGTAATCAATTGATGATATTGTGTCGACATTTCCTCGATCATTCCACGAGCAGTATGTCGGAAATCAAATTACCCACGACCATATTTTCGACGAAGTATCATCGATGGATATTTGTCGCCAACAATCTTCACTGACGAAACATAATGTAACTGATACTTCTTTATTTTGTTGTGGAACGACCCACCTCTAAACAAATTAAATTATAGGTGTAAACCGGCATTCAAGCTTTACCTGATTAGGAGCTGATCAAAGAGTTGGTGGACTCTTACGTGAACCAACTAGATAATGTGAAACATGGTAGAAAGAGCAATAATTATAAACAGGCTTAACTTGGGTTACAATTGGAGTTACGGGTAGGAATGTGCATGGTTTGATTTGGGCCGGTTTTGGGCTAAAACCAAACCAAAAACCGAATTTGCTTTTACAAACCGTTCGGTTTGTATTTTTGTTTTGTTTTGTTTTGGTTTTCAGTTGTTCACAATGGGTTTGCTTCGGTTTTGGTTTGCTTGGTTTTACCATTTGGGTTTAAAACTTTTGGGCCGAAAATATAGCCCAAAATAATGAATTTGGGATTGAAAGTTTGGGGCATTTTTTGCCAGTTAGTGATTAATTGATAAATACAAATTTGGGCCTAAATTTTTAGGGTTACACCATTTTTAATTTTTATAAATTCCTTAACAATTAAAATAAAACTAGAATTACCACCCGCCGCAATTCGGCGGGGATTCGTTAGTTATATGTCAAATTAGATAAAAGTCGAATGTTTCTTACATGATCGCGAATCTGTGTGCAAAACATAGAAAAGAATAACTAAGTTGATCTCTGACCCGCGCGTTGCGACAGACTTATCAAACGGGGGAAAATAGATGCGCTGCGAAAGGCCTGTCAAACGGGAAAAAAATAGATGAAAAAACGTTGAAACCGCAAACGCACGTTGCGGCGTGTTAACTCGGAAAATTTAAAACGACACGTTAAACGGAAAACTTGCGAAAGATGAAAAGTATAAGGGACCAAAGTTGAAAGTTAAAAAATGTTGGGGTTAAATTGTAAATGATGAAAAACTTTGAGTTAAAAGCAAAAAAAAAATCAAATTGGTTAAATTGCAAAAGATATAAACTTTTGAATTATAAGTGAAAAACCAAACTAATCAAAGGGTTTAAATTACCAAAGAATAAACTTTAAACTTAAATTGACAAAGATTTAAACTTTAGGGTTAGAAAGAAAAAAATCCAATTTTTTTTTTGAAAAACTCCCAAAACCAATGATACAACTTCCAAATGCATATAGATGTCGCTTATTTATAGTTTATAATTTATAATTTATAATCCGTAAATCCAATAACAATCATTATAAAATAAAATGATTTTTCGGTTATTTGGTTCAGTTTGGTTTCTAGAAAATGCAAACCGAAACCAAACCTAAAATTTGGTTTTCAAAATATACAAAATCAAACCACCGGTTTTTGTTTGGGTCTGATTATTTCAGTTCCAATTTTTTGGTTACGCGTCACTTTTTTCGGTTTCATGCACACCCCTAGTACAGGGTCCATGACCATGGAACGAAACCCAACTGCCATGCTCGATTTCCTAATTTAAGGCTTAAATTTCGTCAATCACGATTTCCCCCCAGTTTCGTCCATATATACAAGGTTTTCTTTTTTATAATTTAAAATGTGTGAATCTTTGATTGAATCAATTTAAGTGTCTATTTCCACATTTAGTTTCAGTATTTACATTTCAGTTTTTAATTTCGAAAATTTGACAAACGTGACAAGTTTATAAAATCTTTATAAAAGGGCACCTTATGTAACATTTCCTCATTCGTTTCTAATCCAATTTTTTTAGGGTTATTCTTCATTATTGTTTGTGCTTCCGCTCTTCATTGATACCCTAATTCAACCGCTTATGACGCCGAAAATTGGGATTAGCGATCCTAACTATTCTCATATCGTATGTTTATTAGAAATCGGTCCATATACACCTTGTTAGTTCATGACAAATGGTTTTGTCCACCTACCTCTATTTATTACACTAGTAACAACCAACTACCTAGACACGAACTATTTACCTTCCTTGAATGGCATTGATTTGGTGCAAACATGTGTGGCCTAAAAAAGTTGAAGGCCAGATCATACATGCACTCTCCCTCACCAATCACTTTGAGGACACAATTGCTCACCACAAGCTATAGGGTCACATTCCGCCGCTCTACCTATTTGAGTTTAAAGATATTTTAGAGATTCACAAATTCATTAAGCGCATTAAGAAGGAGGAGAAGATCATGTATGGGTTGGCTTTGACAACGGCTTGGTGCATATGGAAAGAAAGGAATGAAGTGGTTTTTAAACAGAAAAGATGTAGTCCGCAAGATATCATAAGGGAGTTTAAGTCTAGAAGTTTCGCTTGGTTTAAAAATAGATCCTCATGTAATTATATTAGATGGACGGAGTGGTGTAAATACCCTATGTATATGTTGTAATTTCTTTGCCCTTTGCCCGTTTGGGTCGGGGGTGTTGTTGTGTGTTTGGCCTTTTGCCCGTTTGGGTCGGAGGTTGTTTTAATGAAGTTTAATTTTCAAAAAAAAAAAAAAAAAAAAAAAAAAAAAAAAAAAAAAGCTATAGGGTCACATGCATTTGTGTTTGGTAAAATGAACTACATGAATCACCACTTGATATGAATTTGGGTTAAAATATACAGTGATTCTAGATATTTGGTTCGGTGGTCACCGACACATGTTTTTAATAAACAGTGGCGAACTCATGAATTATTTGATGTGGGTACGGATGAGGGATTCAACTATATTTTCAAGGCGGTCGAGAGCTTTACCTGAAAAATACACTTTTTTTTTTCAAATGATGCGCCGCCCACCCACCAAAACACTTGAGTCCCCTGCCAATAAATTTCGATTCTAAAACTAAAAAGAATATTCTTTTATTTAAATTTTATAATTACTCATATTCAAACTATTTTAATAGGTTATGAAATGGAAGATTTCAACTGGCACTGGGTATATGCGAATTTCGATTACACTTGCTTTGTTTCAATATTATTATAAATAAAATAAAATTGTTCTCATAAAACTTATAAAACAATGAATTTAAAAGGCAACTCATGCTTCTTGTAAACTTTATAAAACCAAAGAAAACAATACCAACCAATTATATTCTCTTACCCGTCTACACCTATTGTTTTCTCCGTATTTATTTATTTAATTTGCAACCTACTTCTAACAACTCATGACATCTTTTTCCCTATATAAATACCAACACATTGCAACTTTGTTTGTAGCAAAGAGAAACAAAAAACGAGCAAAAAAAAATCTAAGAATGGGATCTTTGGCACCATCGGTCCCTAACGCTAACGGGCATCAACCGAAAGATCGTTGTGGGCATTTCGAGATGCCATTGCACTACCCGAGATACACACGTGAAGAATACGAAACTATGCCGGAGTGGAAGCTTGATTGCTTGCTCAAATCCTATGGCCTCCCAATCACCGGAGATGTGAGCCAGAAGAGGAAGTTTGCCATGGGGGCTTTTTTGTGGCAATACTGATCTGTTTTCTTTTACATAACTTTTTGTTATGGTACTATACTATTGAATAAAGATGTATCTTGTTTAGTATGTTACTTAAATTATAATCATGTGGTTTATAACTAGCTTTATGTATCACATTTTGTAAACTTTTTGTTAGTAGAAATATATAATGAGTTGGGCTTGAGTAAAAAGTAAGGTTGTTTTTAGTGTAGAACCAAGATTAAGTGCAAGTAAGTAGGATATGATTGTAAATACATTTTTTGATTCTATTGTTAATTTTTGTCATTTGTGGCTTGTCAGTAAATACCATATGCTTATTAATAATAGGGATGGGCAAATGGTACTGGGTGCTGGTTTAAAACCGGTAATGAATTTCCCAAATCAAAATATTTTTGGTACCGATTTGGTATCAAAACCGGTCCGTACCAGTACCGAGTATTTTCATTACCAGTACCCGTACTATTTTTTGGGATTTTTGATACTGGTTGGTACCTAGCTCATCCCTAGTTAACAATCACTGGATGGTTTGGTAGTTTCTTGCTAGTTGATGTTATAGATTCCATCTGTTTCAAAACTATTTTTTTTTAAAGTATAGAATTGTAATAACCGTATAAATTTATACGTTGTATTTGTCAAATAAAATGAGAAAGAAAGAGGAGCAGTTGTATATATAAAAATCTTATGTGTGATCACACTTAAAACAATATGTATAGTATACATGTTTATTCGGTTCTCGATATTATGTAGCTTGCATTTGTACCTTTCGCATTCTTAGCTTGTAATTTGTTAGACTTTCTAACCCCTTTCCAGTGAGGAAATTAGTTTCTGTGAGGAAGTTAGCTTTGTTATTAGTGAAGGTTATTGGCTTAGAGTCGGTTCTTAGTTGCTTTACACATGAGTTGGTTGTTCGTTGTATCCCTTTTCATGTGATGTAAAAACAACTAGTAAGAAATAATATCATACATTGCCTTCTTCATCTTCTTCGGTCGTAATTTCTACTTAATGTTGTTACGTGGTTATGTGATGAATGACCTTTTAACGAGGTATTATGAATCATATTTATCTATTTATTTAAGGATGGTCATTTGGTTTTTAAACGAGTCTTACACGAAACTAGTTAGTCTCAAACCCGACTTGAGTCTATTGGTTACGATTAAGCATTTCAAGTGAATATACTAAGCTCTAATTGCAAACTCAACCGGATATATTTTTGTTCCGGGTCATTGACCTCTTCCCCTCACAGTTGCCTCTTAATTGGCAAATTCAAAGAAAAAGCAACAAGCATAATATTATTTCTATTTTAGGTATTAAACTTTAAGAGTTACCAAAAAATGTTCTTACGTAAAATAATTGAAAGTCTAGCAACAAGTTGATTAAATAAAGAAAGTTATTGTAAAAAAAAATAAAAAATAACTTTAGAAAAATAATTAAATTAAGGGGAAAGTGAATATGAGGCTGTTACACATCTAAGTTAGATGCGAAACCCATCAAAGCTATATAACTAAAAAGTAATATAAACCCTAATAATTCTCTATTACTATCCATCATTCCATCAATTTCGCATCTCCATTTTCACCGTTCGTCTATCTACGAGTACGTATAGTTTGCATAGGCCATCTTCTTCTCCAATCTTCCATCACATAGACAAGAGAAATGAAATTTAGTTCTGATTATAATGTATAGACCCAATCCTAAATTAATTATGTATCTAAATATGAACTAGGGATCAATTTTTGTTTAATTTGTTTTTTTTTAATTTTGGATCGTGATGAATGTGTTTCTTTAATATCTGGAATATTAGTTTTAGTTAAAATTTAAAACTGGATTTGAGGCAATTCTTGATGTTTGTGCCGATGACCACTACAAAATGTTTTATCAAAACTGGAATATAAGTTTTAGTTAAAAATCTAACTTTGGCTTGATAATTAAGACATGACTTAATCCAAATTCTAGTTATATGCTTGAAAGAGACGGTGTTTCAATTTTCTCATTGGTGAGCTTCTTAGTTCATCATTGTACCTAATATATTTTTACTATGGGGACTCGATGGAAAGGAAACAATACTTGATCCTTGAAATTGCTCCCAACTTATGTGGTGACTCGTTGGAAAGAAAACAATAATTTGCAAAATTAATTGATTGCTAAATATCAATTACAAATATGCAGTTCGATTGCCCTGTTGCAGATCGTCACATGCATGGGAGAGAGGTTGTTAAGAAATTGATGGATTGGTGAAAATGACATAAAAGAAATGTATTTAATCGATTTTAATCAAAACTACGTGATTTTAATGGGTTTCGCATCTAACTTAGATGTGTAACAACCCCATATTCACTTTCCCCTTAAATTAAACATGTCTTCAAGCTTATCATTTATAAAATAAATAATGTGTAACATTTAAAATCTCATCGCCACCATCACAATCACTTATCATGACCATTGGTTTTTAGATTTGTTTGTGACTTTGATAGTTTTTTGAAGCATGTTATATCACTCTCTGAGTGAAGTAGTGCATAAGTATATGAAATTTGAAACTGGACAAGAAGGAAAGTGAATTTCTAAGAACATTAAGTTATTTTCTATGAGATTTCGAAGTGTGAAATTTGACCAAATGAATTCCATTTATATGTGGTTGATACATCGCAACATTTCCAGTGGTGCTTTACAAGAAAAGGGTATAACCACACACAGTTACGACGGTTACTAGTTACATCGTTATCGCTTCGTAGTTATTCAGTCACTATCAAGGTTCAGAGTTCTCACTTCTCACTGAGGTTCAAAGTTGCTGCTAAAGTACAAGATGCTATCGCTTCTCATTTGCAACAACACTACAAAGTTGCTACCGAACGGTAACAGTGGGCTAATGAGACCTTGCTCTCAAAACTCCACCAAGGGGGAGTTGTCCCCTCGAACCGTCATATTATTTGGTTTTAAAAAATTACAATATTTTTGGATTAGGGTGTAGTCCACACATCCTTACTTACACAAATACAGATTGTCATTTGACTAATTTCACATATAATCTTTAAGCAAATACAATCACCTTAAATAGCTTGATGACACTAAAATCATCAGCACCATCGGTATCTATCATTGCCACTCATTTTAATCGTTACCGTCATCCACCAGACCACCACTCCTCACCATCCACCTATATCCTTGAATGATTCATTTTCATTTTTGAAAAGTGTCATAAATCGTTATAAAATTTTAAACTAGAATATTTAAAAGGCAGTGGGAAAATATTAAAATATTAATAACAAAAAAATACACAAAAAATAAATTCGATCACTTTCTTCAAATAAAAAAAAAGAGTAAATTACGATTTTAGCCCCTGTGGTCATATCACTTTTACCCTTTTAACCTAAAAGTAATCTTTTAACATCTGAGCCTCCAACGTCTTTTTTTTAACCATTTTGGCCCCTAACACTAACCCATCGATTTACTTTTAGGGGCCAAAAGGGTTTAAAAAAAGACGTTGTGAGTTCAAATGTTAAAAAAATTCTTTTTAGACTAAAAAGGTAAAAGTGATACAACCATAGGGGTCAAAATTGTAATTTACTCGAAAAAATAAAAATAAATGAGTTGGTACACAAAATTACCGGCGCGCACGTTAGCTTCACCCGATTATTATGATGTTTGGCATTTCTTCTTCGGTTGCCCGCCTGCCCGCTTTAACCTTTTTTCTACTGTTTTTCTCTTATTTTAAACGACCGCCGTCCCCGCCACACACCGGAATTCGAAACCCTAGAAATTGAAAAACAGATAATCGGAGATGCCTCGTGAAATAATAACACTTCAAGTTGGACAATGCGGGAACCAGATCGGTATGGAGTTCTGGAAACAACTTTGTCTGGAGCACGGTATCTCCAAAGACGGCATACTTGAAGATTTCGCTACTCAGGTCAACTATACTCTATCGTTGTTAAATTAAGCTTATTATGTTATTACATTTTAGGTTTAGTTCACAATTTGTGTTGTAAATGTAATCTAAAGTGGCGATCTCTATTTGTTGCTGTAATTGTTTGGATATTGTGTTAGGATAGATATCTCAACAGTTTTTATATCTTTGAACTAATTGTACTGGAGTTCCCTATCTGCTGCTACGAACCGTTGCAAGGTATGGGACTTGTCTCACATCGGTTGTATGGGCAACAAATGTGGGATTTATAGACCGAATTGGATCCCTCACAAACCATACTAGTCTTTTGGGATGAGTTCTCCTATTTGGGCTGTAACAACGTTACTCATTGGTATCTAGGAATGATGATGGCTTTGAGTCTTTGTTGGATTTATTATGGCCATTTGTAGGCCGCCTAACGAGCATATGAGGAATTGAAGTTTAAACTATGTATATGGGCCTATGGGGCACCTTACAAGTTCTCATTAGAGGGCTACTAACAACTAGGGGTGTGCATGGTTCGGTTCGGTTTTATGTAGGGCTGTAAACGAACCGAACGTTCAGCGAACAGTTCGTGAACCGTTCGGCGGGAAGTTCGTTTACATTCGTCCATTTAGTTAATGAACGAACATGAACACGAAATTCTGTTCGATTAGTTAAATGAACGAACACGAACAACTATATCATTCGTTCAATTGCGTTCATGAACGTTCGGTAACGTGTTCGTGAACATTCGTTTATGTTCGTTTGCTTATGTTGTTCATTAAATATTCTTTTAGCATTTATTTATTTTATCTAAACCTTTAATATTCCTTAATTCTTATTTATCTCATTACCCAAACAAATAAAATAGGAAACCCTACTTCCACCTTTCTTTCTTATTATTCACATCGAAAAATACAATTGAACTTTGTCAATTTTATCTGTGTTTGTCTGTGTTCGTGAACCGTTCATGAACACATTCATTTCCTTAACGAACGAACATGAACAAAAAATCTCGTTCGGTAAGTGTTCATGAACCGTTCGTGAACACAGAATATTCTTAACGAACGAACACGAACAAGGCCTTGTTCGTGTTCGTTTGGTTCGTTTACAGCCCTAGTTTCATGGTAAAACCGAAACTGTAACCGTAACTGAAATGTTCGGTTTTTGGTTATTGAAAACCATTCGGTTTTGGTTTTTTTGGTTTTAGCAACAGTTCGGTTCGGTTTTTGGAACAAAATTACGTAAGATTCAAAAATAAAAAGTATAATCCAAGCTTTAATAATCTTTCTTAGATGTTTACATTTAAGTTATTATGTTTAACCTTTTTAATTGATATCGTTCACATAAACCTAACTTCTAATCTATTTTTATGTTAATCCAAAGTTGTTATTACTTATTAAGACATTTTCTTGTTATCATACTTTGAAAATCATTTAACTTTTATGTTAAGTTTTGTTAATTCATGCAGGCAATGGATTAATCATTTTAAATAGAAATAAACAGGCTAATTTTTATTATTATAAATATTTAACATTCAAGAATAAAACTAATAATTCCTAAATCAATATATAACTAACATTAAAAAATTTATTTTATGGTTATTCGGTTTGGTTATTTTTCAGTTTTTTTGTGCGTTTTGGTTTTTTCGGTTTTTTGCTCACCCCTACTAACAACTTCTTACCACAGATTTGGTTAATCTAGACTCTAGATGTTGTCTTGGAAAGCTTTTGTTGTTTTGACATTTGGGAGTTGCAACTTGCAAGTAGGGCTGTAAACGAACCGAACGAACACGGACAAGGCCATGTTCGTGTTCGTTCGTTAATTAACATGTTTGCGAACTGTTCACGAACGCATACCGAACATACGTTTATGTTCATGTTCGTTCGTTAAGGAAATTCAGTTGTTCACGAACAGTTTGCTAAGCTAACCGAACGAAATTTTTTGTTCGTGTTCGTTCGTTAAGCTAATCGAACGAACATAAACGAACTTCCCGCCGAACGGTTCACGAACTGTTCGCTGAACGTTCGGTTCGTTTGCAGCCCTACTTGCAAGTAATGTCAAATGACTACATTACAGTTACACTTTGTATAGTGTATGAGAGCATGACTTTGAGTTTAACAGTTATAATCAAACCTTGTCTAATTACTTGCTTCATTTTAATACACTTGCTGCAGGGAGGTGACCGGAAAGATGTGTTTTTCTATCAAGCTGATGATCAACACTACATACCACGAGCATTGCTTATGGATTTGGAACCCAGAGTGATTAATGGAATCCAAACCGGTGAATACCGAAATCTTTATAATCACGAGAATATATTTACTTCAAAGGAAGGAGGCGGTGCAGGAAACAATTGGGCCAGCGGATATCATCAGGTCAGACAGTACCGTCTTGTGAACACACTTCGTTCTTCTATACAGTTAGAAAGTAATGAACTCTTATCACGATCCCAATGCAGGGTAAGAGTTTTGAGGAGGACCTGATGGACATGATTGATAGAGAAGCAGATGGAAGTGATAGTCTCGAAGGGTTTGTTTTATGTCATTCAATTGCCGGAGGAACTGGCTCAGGTCTTGACTAATTAGCTAATCTTACATCTCCACTATTAATAATGATTATCGAGTAATATGCCATTTCGTCCCTGAGGTTTGGCCAGTTTTGCGACTTTCATCCAAAGGTTTGTTTTTCGCATCTGGATCCAAAAGGTTTGAAATCTTGCCATTTTCATCTGGCTCGTTAACTCCATCCATTTTTCTTCGTTAAGTCAGGAGTATTTCCATCTTTTCTGTTAACTTAAAGTGCGGTTTGGCATTTTTCACTTTATGTACAAGCATTCAACATAATGTACGAGTATTCAAAAGACTGAATTGCCCTGGCTTTAAGTTAACTAAAAAGACGAAAATACCCCTGACTTAATGGAAAAAAACGGATGTGGTTAACGAGCTGGATGAAAACGGCAAGATTTTAAATCTTTTGAATCCAGATGTCAAAAAACAAACCTTTGGATGAAAGTAGCAAAACTGGCCAAACCTCAGGGACGAAAATGACATTTAACTCGTTTTTATTTCTAATGTATGCAAACTTTTGACATCAGCTATTTTCTAATACACAAACTTATGTAGGAATGGGTTCATACCTTTTGGAGACATTAAACGATCGCTACAGCAAAAAACTTGTACAAACATACAGTGTATTTCCTAACCAGAACGAGATAAGTGACGTCGTGGTCCAGCCGTACAATTCTCTTCTGACTCTCAAAAGACTTACGTTAAACGCCGACTGTGTTGTTGTTCTTGATAACACAGCACTTAATAGGATTGCGGTAGAACGTTTACATATACAAAATCCTTCTGTTTCTCAGACAAATTCTTTAGTTTCAACCGTAATGTCTGCCAGTACAACCACCTTAAGGTACCCCGGATATATGAACAATGATTTGGTTGGCCTTCTTGCTTCTTTGATCCCGACGCCTAGGTGCCACTTTCTTATGACAGGGTATACACCACTGACAGTAGAGCGCCAGGTCAGATCTTGAAATCTGTCGCATTATGTTTGAGAAAATGATTTTAATGCAATCTGATTTCTGTAATTTTTTTGTAGGCTAATATGATTCGCAAAACAACCGTACTAGATGTTATGAGACGACTTCTACAGGCAAGAACACTAGTAATTTTTTTTTTTATTTTTTTTCTGAAGCATGGATTGTTATATGTTTAATCAATTTTATATTTTGCAGACAAAGAATATAATGGTTTCGTCGCATGCAAGAACAAAAGCAGCTAGTCAAGCTAAGTATATATCAATACTGAATATTATTCAGGGTGAAGTTGATCCTACCCAGGTGAGTCAAAGCATCCTTTATGAATCTATGGTTTTATGATTCGAAACACTTACTTTGTGTTCTAACTTTCGAACACTTTTTTGTGGGTTCATTAGGTTCATGATAGTTTGCAGCGTATTCGTGAAAGAAAGCTTGTTAATTTCATTGAGTGGGGCCCTGCTAGCATTCAGGTATGTCTTTAATAGCAGTCTAAAGTGTATGGTAGCCTAATAATTTCCTTCTCTTTTATTTTGAAATTAATTTTTTGCCATCATATGTGAAACAGGTTGCTCTCTCAAGAAAGTCTCCGTATGTTCAAACTGCCCACAGGGTAAGACATTATAAATCTTGTGAAAATTAGTATATTCTTTAGAGTTAAATGCCATTTTAGTCCCTGTGGTTTGGGTCATTTTGCCAGTTTAGTCCAAAAGTTTCATTTTTAACCTATGGGTCCAAAAAGGTTTCACAGTTGCCATTTTAGTCCACTGGGTTAACTTCATCTAATTTTTCTGTTAACGAGAAGGCCAATTCGGTAATTTTGTATGTAATTCTGTTAACTAAAAGGGCAATTCAGCCATATAAAATGACCGAATTGATCTTCTCGTTAACAGAAAAAATGGGTGGAGTTAGCTCAGTGGACTAAAATGGCAACGGTGAAACCTTTTTGGACCCACAGGTTAAAAATGAAACCTTTGGACTAAACTGGCAAAATGGCCCAAACCACAGGGACTAAAATGGCATTTAACTCTTTATTATTTATTAATATTATTAATGGGTGTAATGATAAACTAATCGTATACATGTATCATGAGTTTTCAATATTTCATATAAGAATGAATATCATCGTCATCGTCATACTCAGTAAATCCCACCAATAGCAAAGCTAAGGTAGGGTCTGAGGAGGGTAAGAATGAATGAAACAATAAAAGTTTTGTGCTTTTATACTCTAGGTCAGCGGGCTCATGTTAGCAAGTTACACTGGAATCCGACATTTATTCTCTAAATGCTTGAGTCAATATTCTCTACTAAGAAAGCGGCAAGCTTTTCTTGACAAGTACAGGGATTTCCCGATGTTTAGTGTAAGTTATAATGTTTTATATTAATGTGTAATTACTGTATGCAATCACATACGTTTCATGAATTATTAAATATATGCACTTCGATTTTTTTTGACTGTCCAGGACAACGATCTATCAGAGTTTGATGAGGCCAGAGATATAATTGAGAGTTTGGTTGATGAATATAAGGCTTGTGAATCTCCAGATTATATAAAATGGGGAATGGAGGTATACCATAATCATCATTTTTTTTAAAGATTTTGTAATATTATATTTGCTAACGGCTCGGCTCCACACGTGCTTCAGGATCCGGATCATATCCTAACAGGGGAAGGAAATGCTACGGGGACATTAGATCCTAAGCTAGCAATGTAAACATGGCAAGTATGAGACGTTCAATTTCTTTTGCTTACTACACGACTGTGTGATTGTAATTAAACATGTGTGATTGTATCTATCTGTTGAGAAACGGACCCGTTGCTGCAGTATGATTTTGAGTTACTTAGATAATACTTTTAGCATCGAAAAGTATGTATGTTGGGTGGGATATTAGCTTGAAATATTGAGAAAATGTGTTTTGGTCAGCACTATCTCATCTGGACTGGTTTTGTGGGTCCTTAATGTGCTGTATTTTTGGCATGGGGTTGGGTATGAGCCCATGTGGGTGTGGGTTAGGGTCAGGGTCAAGGTCAGGGCTGGTCATGTGCCAATGTTCTTTTGCATCATCCACCTTATCTACTTGTGTTTTGATTGGTAACTCTGTAACATTAATCTGAATGAGGCACATTTTTTGTTGCAGAAGGTTCAGTTTATCAATTATTGTTTGGAATTTGATGTGTTAAAAAGTTGACTTTGAATACTGGTGTCCTTTGTATATCTTTTTGTGGAACTATATCATACACTTTCTAATGCACATGGTACAAGTGTACAACCATTAAATGTGGCTTATTTTCGGTTTCTTTCTCATTTGATCTTTAATTTGTTTGGTCCGATTCCAACCATATACTTAGTATGTTAGGTCTGCTGAAAGTTTGGCGTAGTTGTAAACTTGTAGTTACTTGTAACTTTAATTAATATTGTAACTTCTAGCAACCAATAGGCGCAAATATGTTTTAACTAATCTAAGAATGGACCAATCTTGATTGATTTTTTTATCGGAAATGCCATTTTATCATTTAATCCTAAAGTTCTATTTATATAGAAAATGGAATAATACCAAGGGTGAAGTAATCTTACAAAAATCCTCTAAATTTAAGAAGTGTAAAAACACAATGGACCGTAAATATAACAAAATGTTGAGGAAAAAGACACAAGGAGTCGCAAAAAAGACACAACATCAAATAAAAGATATAATGATATAAACAAAAATTCTAAAAATCTACAAGCTATAAATCCAATAGTGAAAACCTAAAATCTTATATTGTAGAGTTTGATAAAACGGTTTCAATGCCACTTGAATGAGATCAATCAACGTCTGTTTGATATCCTTCTTACGTCTTCTTATTTCTATGAGACTTTGTATTTGATCCTAACCCATAATATAAATACTTAAAACTAATTTTATGATGATTTTTAAATTCTCAAAGGGGTTCAATTTGAATCACCACAATGTATTTTGGGAGGGTTTTACAACATTGCGACAAGCGTTGTAATCTTTCTTGTAAATCAAAATGTTTTTTAGTTATAGTTTTTCTTGGAACCGCGACTTTCTTGTGTTAGGCCATCGCACTTCTTAAATTGGAGAGCCTCGTTGCTACACTCCGGCCAGACTATAATGTCTTAACAGGGCTCATGCTGGCTTCAGAGTTTGGCGTGGGCGTTCCTTCGGGAAACATACCGCCGACTGCCACTTGACAGACGTGTCATCACAAGAGCTAAACACTCTCTGGCGTAACACACGGTGGGACAAAAACCCGGATGTACTCCAGATAGAACCTAACACCTATGTAAGGAGACTAGACCTATCTATCATCGCCTAATCCACCAAAATGACACAAGTGAGACAAGTGAGGATTAAATTTGGATCTCTAATAGAACAAAAGCTCCCGACCACTAGGCCTAAAAGTGTTTGAAATTATTTTTATAAATTTTTGGAGGTTACCCACATGCTAAACCAAACTTGGCCCACTAGAGTTGGTCCAATCGTAGCAAGACACAAAGTAAACTTAACCTCTTATTTTGAAAAGGATCTCTTCTTTCAACTCCCATAAGATCTCTTTCTCCCTCTCGATGCTACATACACACGTGTTGTGCTTAATACCTCTTAATAATACATAGGTGGTCCCTGAGGCTATGGCCTCCACACTCAACATTGTTGTTAAGAGGGCTGAAAGAGCGTCCTCTATAGCACATTAGCAAGGAATGTTTCATAGCTTCAGTTACATTGTCCGCACGACTTGGTATGTTACGCAAATAGTAACAAAATGAGAATGCCTTTAACACACTTATACTTCAATCTATGTCTAAGAAGTGTCCCACCCTTAAAAAAAAAAATCTGAAAACCTCAACGCTTCCTCGCGTTGTTTGAAAAAACATCTGAAAACACCATCTCCCTTGACGGATAGGCAAAGACGATGTGAGTACTAATTAATTGTCAGAAAAATGATTAACGAGGTGATAGTGATGTAGAATAACCATTAGTTTGTCTCGATTAACTCTGTTAATAAAAGACGAGTTAAAGTGATTAACCATCTCTAAATTGAGAAATTCTTAAAACGATTCACCTCTGAGAGACACCCATGACCCAACCATGAATGACTTCACTAGCAACTGCGCTAAGCCCCTCCGGCCGACCATTTTAAAAAATCGGTTAGTAAAATAAACTGAAATTAAATAATAGAATCTAATAGATATAGACGCGGGCTAAATGTACACCCTAACACATATACGACCCCTATACTTATGTACGAGTCGTATACTAGTAAGGAAATCTCAAACTGTGTTTGGTTATGCAAGTATATGACCCATATACACGACTCACATATATGTATCATGTCGTCTACATGTCGGCCTTTATTGTGTGACATGAATGAATACGGACCGTTTAGCCATATACAACTCATACATAAACCGTATAAAAGTCATATATAAGGGTGTAAGGAGTGGTTAAACACTTTGGAGTGATAAACTAAAAAACCGGCCAATCAGAGCGCGCCATGTCAATCAGTGAAAA
Source organism: Helianthus annuus (assembly GCF_002127325.2). Classification (NCBI taxonomy): domain Eukaryota; kingdom Viridiplantae; phylum Streptophyta; class Magnoliopsida; order Asterales; family Asteraceae; genus Helianthus; species Helianthus annuus. Next base: position 188,912,750 of record NC_035436.2, on the reverse strand, counting down.
GTGTTTAAACTTTGGTGAAAAGTGTTGGCAATGGTTTAGATATTTGATAAAGTGGTAAACTTTTTTTTTTTTTAAAAAAAAGGAAAAAGTGTGATTGGTTGAGAGATGAAATGGACCCCACCCACACACCCCCTATCTCTTTCCTTCCTCCCTTACCGATTCGGCATGCCACCACCGATTTGGCAAACTTTGGTGATTAAACACATGTTGGCAGTGGTGTTTACCGATTGGTAAAGGGGTTTGCCACCCTTTACCGATCACCACACCGTACACCCTAAGGTGTAAAAAATGATGTGTTTGATAAACGTGTTTGAACCCGCCGGCACATTGTTTTAGCCCTCCAATTGTGGTTAGATCCAACCCAACACAGTGAACACACCAACCAACTTGTTTATATTTATTTATTTATTTATTTATTTATTTATTTATTTATTTAATATTTTTCTGTCGTGACCGGTTACCGGAAAGCCCCGTCCCCCCTGTCTTCTTCTTCTTCTCCCCATATATAAACACCACCCCTGCCAAAATGCAAACACCCACTCTCACACACACACACACACATTTCCAACTCTAGGGTTTCGATCTGTGTGTTTGTTTTCCATTTTGCATTGAGTAATGGCGGTGATTCGACCTCTATCGGTGGCAATGGCGGTGATGCTAGCGGTATTGTTGAGCATTGTTTCTCCATGCGTTGAGGCCCAATCATTCGCACCTGCTCCTGCTCCTACTAGCGACGGTAAACTATTAATTTCTGATATAATACACATTCATGTAGTTTTAGTTTAATTTAATTATTCTGCTGTTTTTGTAAGATCTGATCTCTGTTTCTTCATTGTATATTAAAGAAAACAAACATTAGGTCTTTTGTGTGATTTTGAACTAATTCATATATTTATTGTGAGATTAATTGTTTGGCAATGTTGCATTTCATTTACTATAGTCACAAGTTAATAAAATTCTTATGTGAATGAATCAAATGTTATTATATATATAGAATCAGGATAAAATGAAAACTTAATTGAGTTGTGAGAATTTTGAGAACTCGGGTTTACCAAGGTATTTTCAAAAAACAGAATTTCCAAAAAAAAACAACTTTAAAAAAAATGGCCGTAAATGCTGATGTCATCAGCTTTTTACCGCAGCTGTAAGGGGCCGTATTTTTTTTTACGGCTGTCTTTGTAACATTTTAATCGAGGGGTGTGAAAAAAATGGGGGCAAAACTCGCACAGGAATACCAAGTTCTCTAAGTTTTCACAACTCGTAGGAGTTTTCCCCTGATCCGAATCCTATATATATTACTATATTAAACTTTATTGTAGCTTTTAGGTGGTTAAATGTAGTTAGGGGATAAAGATGGTTCATTTAAGTGCACATACAAACACATGTGATGGTCACAACCAATTATTCATGGAACAAGATAATTGGAGTTTGTGAGTTTTACCAACATTAGTTAGGTATCTTTGGCTGCATATTTGAATGGTGAATGATGGAAATTGCATTTGTTTGTGTTGTAGGGACTTCTATTGACCAGGGCGTTGCTTATGCGTTGATGATCGTGGCGTTACTTTTAACCTACCTCATCCATCCCTTGGACGCCTTTCCGTATGGGCTATTTTGAATCTCCTTGTTAGTAGATCAAGAGACGGGTTTGATTAATATTACTTAGCGTTGATGTAATGATAATTTAGTAGTTGTTTCTTTATCATTGTTGCCCCTAACAAGTATCAATCTACCTACTTTGCCGTCATCTAACGTGTGTATTTTATCTAGTTAGGCTACAGAATCATATCGTCAAAGTCTTTAAATCTGGATTTTATTTAGATTTACAACTAGATTAGTTTTCACATGGTTGATGTCTTCTGTTATAGAGGGCGTACTTCACGACTTCATAAAAAGATACTACAATCCCCACTGATGGGCCTGCACGTGCGACACGTGGACTGACTCCTGTGAATAGTCCCTTTATTCCTCCATCCCTGTTCCATCATCATAACCACGCGTCTTGTCAAATTCGTGATCAATGAATATAAAAACTGAAATCGATAAAGTGGACATATAATACATACCGCCATATCTCAACCAGTGTTTGTCTTGTGGTCATTGTCAATGCTCGGACACGATCTTTCTGAAAGCGTGAGTCAAACAACACATTACTACATGAACACAAATTGGAGTAAACATGTTTTACGGTTAATTTGGTTATGGGTACCTCTATTTGACGGCGTGTTTTTGCAACATCTAAAGGACATGTAGTGGCCCCCGCAAGGCTTCCTGCAACAAACCCCGCTGAAAAGTTTGCACCGAGAATTGAAGCAAGGCTACTTTCATTATCAGACATGCGTAGTAATCCTCTCCTGACCTGCGGGAACGATAACCCAATAATGGTTACACTTTTGACCCTTTTTTGCATCCTTAGGTGCTCTTAAGTCATAAGGAACCAAAAAACGGAACTTTATAGTTTATAGCTTACAAGTCTTACCGGTTCAAGAGTAGCCCAGCAAACAGCAGAAAAAGGAACGTCACGCGATAGCTGTGCTCCAAGGCCAGTCCATAAAAATCGAAAGTTACTAAATGCTGCACAAGATTAATTAACGCCCAATTTATTGTAAATAAATATAATATAACTAGATTCGGCAATTTCAACCCATTGTGTTATAACGGGTCAAATACGTAAGCTTAAAACATTAGCTAAAAAAGAAACAGATCAAACTTCCAGTTTAAAACTCACTCCACAGTCAAGCGTTTACAACTTCCTATATTGTTTGTAATATTCAAGTTATTAAATCGGTTATATTTGTAATTACAGTAATAATTTATGAAATTAAAGCCAAAGAAAAGACTGGCGGGTCAACCAAACCCGTCATTACCTGTTGTCCGAGCCACCTATTTTGCCATGTAAACAAATAACTTACAGCTATGGAGTTTCTTTGTGCTTGTGTCTGCATACACAACTCCAACTAGTGTTTTCAACACTCCAGGAAGCTTTGTACCTTGTTGGCCATCTTTAAATGCCTATCACTCAACAACAGGAAATATTATTTATAATTTTTTTTACAACGGGTCACATGTTTTAAAACTAAGGCGTAACACTACCTGCATACGGGTTCTTGCAAGTTCAACCGGGTAACAAGTAACACAAGCCAAAGAACGGGCAACAGAACCCGCAACTAACGGCACATAAGGAGTCATACTTGGAGCATTTTTGTTAGTACTTTCTTCCATATAGTTTCTGAAAATGTCATAACAGGGCATGTAGATACCCACCTGGTAAAAAAGCATACAGCCACCATAAACATTCAACTATTAAAACCAAACAGCGAAAATTAACCAAAAGACTTACTGACTTACTGTAGGCACTGCCAATGCTAAACTCGCACCCGTCCCTCTCCAAAGTCGCGTAAATCCTTCCTGTACATATATATAAACTCCATTTTTGAAAAAAAAAACCAGTTGTATGCGGTAATAATGTAATATTCTAACTAGTTAATGCGGTAATATATTGGATATCGGTCAAGGACCGATATTTGAGATATTGGTTATCGCGCTGAGATATCGATAATTTTAGTACAATGGTAAATTTATATATATAGCAACTTAACACTAACAATTCAATATACTCTCCTACCATTAACAAATTAACCTTTTGCAACTTGCAAAACACAAACAATTGTAGCAAGAACTGACTAAGACTTAAAACACTAACAACCAACAATTAAGACTTAAAACACTAATAGCAACAATAAGAAGAAACACGAATGGTAGAACTAAGAAGAAAGGTACTGATATCGGGAAAATCGGTGATCTATCGGTCAAATATCAGTCAATATCGCCGATATTATCGGTATCGATATCAATAGTCTGACCGATATTTTGTAATAATATCTAGGTAGAGGACCGATAACCGATATATCACTGATGTATCGGTGATAAATCGTGATATTAACTACATAGGTAATGTTATCAGGTAATGTAAGACTGTAATCTCACAAACCTGTTGAATAACTTTGTGAAAGACATCTAGAGTGCCCTTATACTGAAAAGGCTGTGGGCTACAAGGCGGTTCACCGAGTAATGAACGGTAGCACGATGGAAAACATCTTGCAGCTGCTAACATCTGATGAACAAAATAATCAAACTTATATCAAACTTTCATCATTGCTAGCTAACTACATGACATCAAGATTTAAAAAAAAAAAAAAAAACTGAATGTACTGTGTTTGTTTCAAAGTGGCATGTAGAGTACAGATTCTGATATGGAACACCAGCAGCCTGAGCTTGCAATCTAGTCTGCAAAATTTAAGTAATTACAAAATAATTTGAACCAACTGATGATCAAATTGGGTTTTTATGTACCTTAGCGACATCGAGAGGGTTTACGATGATTGCGGATAGAAAGGCGGCACCCGCGGCTGATAATGCCCTCTCATATAGACTCAAATTGTAATCAGACGACGGTGAACTCATCTTTTCCAGTGAAAACAATATGCAGATCAAGTGTTTGATAAAATGCCACAAAGAAGAAAAGTGTGTTACTCAAATGGGTTTTGTTTGTATGGTGAAAGTGGTGTAAGGTATGCGTGTGATACAAGGGACCGGAGATTCGTAGCGTGGAACAAAAGCCGCCAACGTCAACTTATGAATATTCCAGAGATTTTGGCAACATTTATGTCATAAAGACAATAAAAGGTGTCTTTACATATGGTTTTTTTTTTTTTTTTTTGAACGGCAAATTTGGATCACTGACGGACCACTGGAGTATCATCGTGCCACCAGTGGAACCACCCGATCATATCCATCTCCACTAGGCTATAATGACTAAACACCAATTCAGGAGGAAACCCAAGAAATCTGGGAAAAAACCCCCCTTGTGAGACTCGAACTCATGACCTAATGGTCATAAGTCTTATCTCACCTCCAAGATGCCACTAGACTATAATGTCATGGGCACATATGGTTTTTTTTTGAAAAGAGAATTTCATTAACACAACTCGAAGCGCCCTCAAAGCAAGGACCTACGAGCGAACAAACAATACAACATCAATTCAAAGGGCAACAACACCATTTTTTCCAATCAACATCTTTGTATCTAGACCTATTACGAAACCAGAAATATGCCATCGATTTAACGCTCTCTACAATCTCTACGGCCTCCGTCTTTTGTTGTTGAAAATCCGATCATTGCGCTCGTTCCACATAATGCATAAAGTAGTGTAAACAATACCTCTAAAGATGTACCTCTTGTCGTTACATATGGTTGGTGAATAGTATTCTATTTTCTAATTTAAAAAACTTAATAAAAAATAAATCAATTCTTATCATGTCTTTCTATCTTCAGGCATGGGGTAAGATTTGTCAGCATCTTACGTTCTCTATACCTAGGGCTATAAACAAATCGAATTTTCAGCGAACAATTTGTAAAATTATAGGTGGGAAGTTCATTCATGTTTGTTCGTTTAATAAATGAACATGAACAAGAAATTTTGTTCAGTAAGTTAAACAAACGAACATAAAGAGATGTTGTGCTCATTCGTTTATGTTCATGAACGCTTGATGATATGTTTATTTATGTGTGTTCCTTTATGTTCGTTTGCATTCGTTAATTTAAAGTTTTTTTTTTATGTTGTATTTTTATTTTGTTGATTTTTGTTACTAAAAATTTGTGCTAATGATCGTCTGTTTGTGTTTGTTTACGTTCGGTAAATGTTCATGAACATTTTCATTCCTTAATAAACAAACATGAACAAGGTCTTATTCGTGTTCATTCTATTCGTTTACAGTCATATCTACACACCTTAGCAATAGCTTTGATATTTATGAAATTTACTGGGTATGCTTGTTGTTTGACTTCTAGCTTTGTATTTTTCCCAAACAAAATTTTGACAGCTAAAAGCATCTTAGTTCAAGGAGGGAAGATGAAAGCGGTAGGGCTGTAAACGAACCGAACGAATACGAACAAGACATTGTTCGTGTTCGTTTGTTAAGAAATATATGTGTTCACGAACTGTTCATGAACACTTACCGAACGAGATATTATGTTCGTGTTCGTTTGATAAGGAAATGAACTTTTTCATGTTCGTTTGTGTTTGTTTGTTAATTTTAGGCAACGAACGAAAATGAACGTTGATGAACACAAATGAGCACAAATGAGCACAAATTAATATTCATAAACACAAATGGAAACAAACGAACACAAACAAGAGTTTATGAGCAGAAGCTATAATATATTGACACTTATTACATATTTTATTTGTCAAAATTTTAAGGTACTTAAATAAAATATAAAAACTAAAAAAAAATAATGAACTATCGAACACGTTAGCAAACGTTTATGAACATAAACGAACGAACGACCTCTGTTCATGTTTGTTCATTTAACTAAACAAATGAAATTTCTTGTTCTTGTTCGTTTGTTTAATAAACGAACGAACACAAACGAACTTCTCACCAAACGGTTCACGAACTGTTCGCCTAACGTTTGGTTTGTTTGCAGCCCTAGAAAACGGTGTTTAGCAAAGCAAAATAATTAAAAGTTAATAAGTGTTGATTAACTGATATTTTTTAGTTAATACAATCCAGTTTGAAATAGCCAAAATTGAGAAATAAAATAGTGGATTTCTACCAAAATGACGATATAAATAACTAAATTATGAAAGAAAAATGATGATATTATGAAATCTAATAATGTGTAGCTTAAAGCCTCGAGCTTATATCAGCTAAAAAGTTTGGATGCTGGTCTAGACTCTTCGCCCTTCGGCGTCACATAAAGTTAAAAAGCCTTGTAACGATCATGGATCATCGAGTGTCTGGCCCATTTTTAGATTTTTTGAGCACTTTTTGTAGCGATTTCTTCCCATTAAAAAAAATAAATGAGACTATACTAATATTTCTTTTTTATACTTTTCTAGAATACTCACATTGGTTGGTTACAAACTACAAAATTTATATATTAAAAGCACTTAACATTTTAGTAATTAACAATTACCTGAATATTAATCTTATATAGACAAAGGTTTAGACTTTAGATATAGATTATGGTTGGAATGGTGGCCATCGAGCAGAAGAGTTAGGTTGAGGCAATGAAGGAAGAGAACCGGCAAGATCCTTACAAATGACCTTACTAGGTTGTGGAATGAGTGTTAGCGTGAGCGAAACCAATAAAGAAACAACCTTATGATGACTCTGTGAATAAAAAGTTCTCGTTTCACCACCTATTTCAAGCAGAGATTGCATGAAGAGGTACTTGGCCTCTTGCGTTGGTGATGATCTTATAGTATTCGCACGTTGGTAGTTACTACGTTTATAATGTATTCTTTTGTTAACAAACCTATTGAAATAAAAATATATAAAAAAAACAAAGATACAATCAACAAAAACAGTTGGAGGTAACAACATTCAGATTTCCCATTCATGATACAAGAAACAGTAAAACATATTTACTTATATATACTTCAAACTGTCATCTATAAAACTTAAACCATTATTTCCCATTCATCATTAAATCAAATTACACGAATACCATCTAAATCAAAACGGTTAATTAATCATGAACAGATATCCTAACTTAATAACTACTCATAAATATTAGTTCAATCACTTTGCACCCAAAGGATCTTCAAAGAAACTATCAACATCCCACACCGATGATTCGATAACATCATCCAAATCCGACAACAATTCCCTTGATTCCACGCCGATTTCATCCCTAAAATTAGTCTCTTCCAACATTACCGGATCAAACGGTATCTGAAAATCAAACAAATTACAATCGAAATTCGACTCATAATTAAAATAATCATTCGTAAACACGACTGCCTCATCCGATTCAGTCGGTTTCGGGGTCTCACACACCTCCTCTTTTTTACCACAACAAAAAACAGAGTCCTCTGTTTTATTGAACCGTAAAACAGAGTCCTCTGTTTTACCATAACAAAAAACAGAGTCCTTTGTTTTACCGTAACATAAAACAGAGTCCTCTGTTTTACCGTAACAAAAAACAGGGTCCTCTGTTTTACCAAACCGTAAAACAGAGGTCGGTGACGACAACTCCTTCCCAAGATCCTGCAACTCCTTCCCGGGACACTGATCAGTCACCGCAACCGCCACCGGAGTAATCACCGGCGCCACCGTCTCCGTAGGCGGTTGCAAAAAGTTCGTCTGAGCTTTCGACCCGCGTAATTCAATCGCTCTCCGATCGTAAACCAACGCGGCTTCCTCCGCGGTATCATACGTCCCCAACCACACCCTAACCCCCCGCCGCGGATCACGAATCTCCGCCGCCCACCGCCCCCACTGCCGCCGCCTCACCCCCCTAAACTTCCGGTCACCCACCACCGGTTCAATTTTCCGGCGACTCTGTTTTTTCTTCTCACTACAACATTTTGGTTCCAGTTGAATCACACTTACATATTTTTTAACTTTCCGGTGACCCGTGTAATAATCTTCATCGCTTGAAGAGTCGGTTGCATCACGATCAGTGACGGAAATGGTTACCATTTTGGATAAATTGTTATCTGATTGCTCTTTTGTGATGATGGTACGGTTAACTCTGTATTTAGAAGAAGGGTTTAAGAAATCTGGCTCCATTTTTACATGTGTATAAATGGAATTGAAGAAGGGTTTAAAGAATAGGATTATAAATCGCCTGAAAAGAAGGCAAAACGGTGGTGAGAGTGATTGTGGAGAAGTTCAATATGTTTGAGGTTTGAATGAGAGTAAATAGCAGGAGAAATGGTAGGAAGATTATGATTTTATTTGATTTAGTAGACTCCGTTTTGGGATTTTTTTTATATTTATAGTAAGATTTTATTTAATTGGAATTACTAATTAATGATGTTTTATATTTCTAAACTTATATATATAGTTAATAGTTAATTGCACCAAAAGTACCTAGGTTTTCGTCTCATCGTGTGTTACGTTGGAGAGTGTTAAGCTCTTGTGGTGGCACAACGGCCGTCAAGTGGCAGTCGGTGATACGGTTTTTGCGGGGGAATGCATAAGCCAAACTCTAAAGCCAGCGTGAGCTCGGTTAAGGCAACATAGTCTGGCTAAAATAGGACAACAAGGCTTTTTAATTTGTGTAACGCGGTAGTCTAATACAGGAAACTCGTCGTTATGTTACCAAACTTTTGGCATTTTACATTTAATATATATTAAATTACTGTAATTTTGATTTTATTTATTATGATAGTTAATGTTTCATTTATTTGCAGGGTTGCCTATTAAACTAGTAAAAATGTAAAATATAAAGTAGATGCTACAAATAGTAAAACTAGAGTGGTATGATAAGTCAATTTTCATTCTTTCGAGGATCTCTTTTACTACTTCCCTTGCTCACCAAGGCAATATTTTTTTTGCTCATGATTTATTTGCTTATCACAAACCTAATCGGATTTTTAAATAGACTGGTAGTTGGGATCCTTACCTACTTTTAATTAAATCTTAACAAGATTTTTTTCACTAATATTCTAAGTTTTACTTCTTAAAAGTCATAACACACATGTACATACATATATGTATGTGTACTTGTGTGTTTTATGTGTATGGTGAGAATCGAATACAAATGAAATTATTCTCAAGTGTACAAAGTAATTTCACCTATTGATGTTTCTTTTTTACTTGTTTTTTATTGAGGCAATTATAAAATTCTAAATAACCTAATGTTACAAATGTATGGTAAAAAAGAATAAGTTTTTTATTGTTGGTATTTGATAAATTTGGTTCTGTTATTTTTTTAAAATGTCACAAACTTTTATATAATTTATTATCTAAAAAAAGAGATAATTAAAAAAATAAGGGTGAGAAATCACCAGATAATGACACGTGTCCAAAAAAGATTTTTGTTTATTAGGGTGCACGGGGCGTAAGCGGGGAGCGGCTTCGGTGACCGTTGTCCCCGATCGGGAACACCGCCGCCATCAACGCGGGGACCCGAATCGGGGACTGATATCGGTGTGGAGTCACCGCTTTGTTTGCACGAAGATTGAGGAACGATAACTTTGCAACGGTCGGATTTTTAAATAAAAAAAAATTCACTTTTTTAAAACATATATAAATAACCATCCCATTCACCCAAGTCCCATTGTTGGGTGAGGAAGGTGAAGGTTCGGCACATAAAAGAAAGCCCGTTGACGTGGACCCTTCGATACCGGATATTAACGAAGACCCCTCGCCACAAAGACCACAACGGCGAGACAAGCGTCAATCTACGTCGTCCGAGGGAAGCTCGGCTGAGTTGGCGGCACAATTCAAAGAGTACACCGCCATGAAAGAAGCGAAGCAAGCGATAGAATTGGAGGCGATCGAATTGAGGAAAAAAAGAGAGTCGGAGGCTCGCGAGCTCATATCGGAACAACGCGAGACGATGAAAAACTACAATTACGATCGAGATATGAAAACATTCCTCAAGCCGCACGACGATGCTCCGCCAAGTATGTTGCCGTTCATCCTCGCCCGAAAGCGCGAAATCGCTAACAAGTACGGGTAGCCATGCGATTTCTAAAATTTTAATTTTCTAGTTTTAATGTAATTTTTATTTTCTAGTTTGAATGTGATTTTAATTTTCTAGTTTGACTTTAATTATTATTTTCTAGTTTGAATTTAATTTTTTTTTCTACTTTAAAATGTTTTTGTTAAATTATATTTAATTTTTATTGATATTTTTTATAAACATGTATATTTTCAACAAATAAATAAACAAAAAAAATTAAAAAACCGAGTCACCTATGAGGGGAGTGCCGCCATCAATTTAGGGTGTTAGGGGAGTTTAAGAGGGAGTTGACGTGGCACAAGACGATTGGTTGGGCGTAAGAGAGGGGACTCACCTCTTAGGTGAGTGCCCCTTACACCCTTAGTATAAATAAAATAAAAAGAGATAAATATATTTAGTTAAATTGATGTTTAATATTATTATTATTTAATAAAAGAGATAATTAAAAAAATAAGGGTGAGAAATCACCAGATAATGACAGTTAAATTGATGTTTAATATTATTATTATTTAATAAAAGAGATAATAAAAAAACAAGGGTGAGAAATCACCAGATAATGACACGTGTCCAAAAAAATTTTTTGGTTATTAGTATAGAAAGATGTCACAAACTTTTATATAATTTATTATCTAAAAAAAGATTAGATCTGGACATTCGTCTGTTGATTTATTAGAATTGGGATTTTTGATTTAAGTCATGGTGGTGATTTGGGGGTTTTGTTTATGAACAATGGTTGAAGATTGGATTATGTTTTAATTTGGGGGTTTTGTTTATAAACGAGATAAACTGGTGGTGGTGGCAGCGGTGGTGGCGGTGGTGGTGACGGCGGTGGAGGGTGGTGGTGATGGTGATGAAGGGTGGGGTGATGGTGGTCAGTAATTTACTCTATATATAATAATAATAATAATAATATTTTAATTTTTTTTTTGTTTTATTTTTAGATAATATTAAATAAATGGGGTAGAAAGACTAAAATGCCCTTGAGTGACCAGATTTAACCAAAAAATCTAACTGGGTTTGACCTAAAGGACAAAACGTGCAAGATTTTGAAAACATAAAGGACACCGCCTGTCAAGTTTTGGTTTAAAGGACAGCGCCTGAAATTTGATGTAAACATAAAGGACAAAACTTGTAATTTACTCTTATTTATATATGTTGCCTAATTAGTGTTTAATTCTGGCGTAGATCCGTATTGATGCATATACCTCGCTCCAAAAACACATGCTCCACTATGGTGTCATTCTACTCTACGGAAATTGAAAAAAAAGGTTTGTATAATAATCTCCATATAGATATGGTATGTGCGCATGCACAGGTGGGTGGGAGAGAGAGAGACTTTGTGTGTAGAGACAATGAGAATGGTGAAGAGAAAGAGACTCAAGGGTGGATTAATCTTATAGGTATCAATGTTAAGTGGCCTAGTACTTTAAAAAAGATATGTGTGTATCACCTAAACTTGATTGACTCCATATCTTTTCACGCAATGAAGTCCATAAATGATTTGTGTGATGATAATCAAATTGAGTGTAGATAGTATTTTCTTCTCAAATAAGGTGTTATGGTCTGCAATATTTTTTTTTTAAAAGAAACTGAAGTTCAAATTTAAATCACTTTCAAAAAAAATTATGCAAACCTACTCAATTCGAAAACCCTGTATGTACACTCAAAAAGCCAAAAATATATCACCATATCATGAGGAAAAATCTTTTTTTGTGACAGATCTTGTAAAAATTCCCTCGTGATATTCATATGAGCTTGAAACTGGTAAAAAGAATTATGTCTACCAATCTTCCATTAGTAAAATTTTTAAAATTTAAGTTACGTTTTTTGAAGAATACCTCTTAGGGAGATAACTAGCAAGAAACATGTACATTTCAATTTCAGTTTTGAGTTAACAATAACGGTTTTTTATGTTTAACTTAAAGTAGATATGTTCGTTTATGTCTTACTTATTAGCTTGTAAGTTATATCGGTGATGCCATTAGTCCCTAATTTAAGTGTTCATACCTATCAAGTATCACCAACTAGCATGTTTTGGTTCCTCAAACACCGTAGAAAAAATAATTGATAAAAATACATTGATGAATTGTTTAGACTCACACTCGTAATTAGAAAATCACTAAATTTGATATACATACCTATCTATGGTTAATCTATATGCATCATAATTTATACTCAGACTCCTAATTAAAAATCTTAAGATTTGATATATACCTATTTATGGTTAATCTATATACATCATAAATAACTTTCCAATTAAACACGAGGGGTGACTTGTCCAAGGTGCAAAACTTGGGGCCCAAGCAAATATAAAAATAAAATATTAAACTGCGTTATTCTGGTCAAACGGTCACTAGCTTTTGCTTTCAAACATGCCATGTAAGCCTGCCTACAAAGGTTATGTTTCAATTTCTAATATTAATATATTTCATCATTTTTTTTTTTGCCATAGCTTTATAACCTAGTGACATCTTTAGGATGAAATAAAATTTTGATACCAATAGGTCCTGGGTTCAATTCTCACAAGAGGTTTTTTCCATATTTATCGGGTTTCCTCCTTAATTGTTGCATAGACATTATGCATAGTGGAGATAGATATCATTAGGTGGTTTCGTTGGTGACACAATGATACTCCAGTGGTCCGTCAGTGATCCAAATTTGACGTTCAAAAATATATATATTTCAGTTTTAATTGTGTAACTATTGTGAAAAACTATAAATAAATAAATAAAAGTAATATTGGATTTTAATAATCTCAACTAGTCGTCATTGGCCGCCAACAGTCTCACCTTCAAAATAACCACCGCACTCCCAACTATTAACATATTGGCCTCCAATGGACCCTAACTAACAAAACCCTAATGCCGTTGGTCGTCGGTCGCCGGAAAATGTTTTTGACTGAAAAACTCAACATTTTCGTCTCAAACCTCTTTATAACCTTATTACAGACCTTTATGAACCTTTTTTTAGTAAAAATCCAATTATTGAAGCCGTCGGAAAACTCAACTTTTTGGCCGGAAAACTCAACATTTTTGTCCCAAACCTCTTTGTAACCTTAGATCGGGCCTTTAGAAACCTTTAGAAACCTTAGATCTGGCTGGAAAACACCAATTTTGACCAAACTAGGCCAATCAAATTGGCTCAGTTTTTCACCTATAAGGCTCTTCGGTGTGGGGCTCGTCCCCGGGGCGTCGAGGAGAGGTGATAGGCCGGAACATCGTCCCCCCAGGTCGTCCCCGTCGCAAACGTCGAAGGCAAGACGGAGAAGACGGGTCAGGTTTAACACACACACGCATACACATACACACAACACACACACACATATACACACACACACACATATATATATATATATATATATATATATATGTATAGGGTGAAGTTATTGTAAAAAAGACCAAAAATGTCAGAAAGGTAAGAAAGAATCTCAACCATTAGATCTAAATTAATTGAAAAGGGTATGATTGTAAATGCATTAAAAATTCAAATATGGTAATCCTTGATTTAAGGATTTGGAGAGAGAAAATCCTTGATTTAAGGAATTATAACCGTCCATAACATCATTCATTTTAATTTTTTTTTTCGCATCATTCACAGAATCAGAGCATGTTCATGACATGGTGTTTTAAAAAAATTCATAGTTCAATTCATGGTGTTTTTACAAAATAATATAACACCATTCAGTAAACAAAAAATATAACACCATTCAGTACACAAAATAACACCATTCAGTACAAGATATAACACCATTCAGTAAACAAAAAATAACACCATTCAAATAAATAATATAACACCATTCAGTAAACAAAATAACACCATTCAGTAAACAAAATAACACCATTCAGAAAAAAAATAACACCATTCAGTAAAGAAAATAACACCATTTAGAAAAGAAAATAACACCATTCAGAAAAGAAAAATAACACCATTCAGAAGAGAAAATAACACCATTCAGAAAATAAAATAAACACCATTACTGAAAAGAAAAAAACACCATTAATGAAAGAAAATAACACCATTCAGAAAAAAAAATAACACCATTCAGTAAAGAAATATAACACCTCTGTATCATCTTCTCCACTTCCCGCACCACAACCGCCACACCACCACTGCCGAACTGGCACCACCACTGCCGCTGCCGCTCGCACCACCACCACCGCCGCTACCGCTCGCACCACCGCCACCACCACCGCTGCCGCTCGAACCACCATCACCGCCGCTGCCGCTGTCGTGTTTGATCATCCGATTGATTGAAATATGTTTCTCAGGGTACAAATAACATCCTCCAATTGTTGGAAAATATGAACCTCAAAGTTGCAGAAGAGTACACAGGCTTTGGTGATGTTGCCTCTGGTTTAAGGGTATTTTTGGAGCGATTGATGGCCAAAAGTGAGAATTTTGATGAGTATGTTCGGCAAATCGATGCTATGTTCGGCAAAATATGGAAGAAGAAAGAGAGAGAAAGAGAGAAATTGGGAGCGTATGAGAGAGAGAACGAAATTTCAGGGATTTTGATTTACAAAATGGAGATAAAAAGACACAATTGCCCCTAGATGTTTCAATTCAGTCCAAGTTAACAAAAATATTTTACAAGTTGGTCCCTATTGATCTCAACCATTAGATCAAAAGATTTAATGGCTGAGATTCTTTCTTACCTTTCTCACACTTTGGGCCTTTTTTACAGGATCCTCTACCTATATATATATATATATATATATATATATATATATAGAGAGAGAGAGAGAGAGAGAGAGAAACGGGATCAGGAGAAAACGCTCAAAAGTGTGAGAACGGTGAGAACGCATCCTGGCCCGACACGTGTCACGCGGCATAGAGAAGGGCGGGGGGGGGGGGGGGGGGGTTTGTCCTTTTATCTTCTGTTTTTTCAGTTCCGTTTTCACAATATTTTTTTATTTTTGGGGTTTAAGATTTTTGGCGTTAACCAAATTTAATAATTAATAGCGTTTAATGGTTTCATTGTATTAACATTTTGGCGTTTATGGCGTTTATGCAAATCGTATGCCATTGGAACCCAGGGGGTCAGGAAATCTATCTGAATGGCGTTTTTCAAGGCGTTTTAAACAAGATTGTCCATTGTTCTATTATTTTTTATATACATTTTGGCGTTTGTGGTATCTTGGCATTTTACAATTGTTAGATTATATTTCAACCACATGGAAAAAAAATACAAGCGAAGAAAATAAATTAAAAATCCTAATCGGATCTCTCTTCACAATCTTCACTGTCATCAGTCTCTCTCTTCTTTAATAGTACAAGAACTGTCACCAAATATATGGCGTTTTATGTAAAACTTAACAAACCCATCGGTTTAATTATTTTGCCTGCTCGTCTGTTGAAGTGGCTTTTTGTGGATGTTTGGGGACATAGATCTATGACGTGTGGGTGGGTTTTTCGCTTTTTCTTCATCTTGATCTTCATCTTTATAATCATCCCACTCTTCTGTGTCAATGATCTCTTCTCCTCATCCAAGCCCTCTTCAAGAACAAAGAATACAAAATGACATATTGACGGGTGGTCCATAGGACAACCCTTAATCATGTTAAAAGACGAATTAATCCTTCACTTAATCGCGTAATTATCTTGAATTAGATGACTACGGTTGCTTATGTTTCAGGTGCAGTTCAGGAGCTTAAAGTGGATAAAACGCAGCTTTGGACGGTTTGGAGTTGAACGGGTTGAGGTTGAAGCAAAAGATGAAACAAAGAAGAACATTCAGCCTTCCACCGTAACTTACGGTCCTACCGTAAGTTACGGTGGACCTGAATTTGACCTGGTTCCCACCGTAAAGCAGTTTAAATGCACCGTAACATGTTTGTGTCCACCGTAACTTACGGTGGAGCCGTAAATTACGGTGGAGTCTGCGATCAATTTTGTAACTGCCATCATTAAGTCGGTTTATGGGTGCCTTTTCACCTATTCTCATCATTGGACGTTTTTGGTACACTTTGGGGGCGATTTTGGCTATCTTGGCTTGGGTCTAGACAATTTCTAACATTCGGTTTG
This sequence comes from Helianthus annuus, assembly GCF_002127325.2. NCBI lineage: Eukaryota > Viridiplantae > Streptophyta > Magnoliopsida > Asterales > Asteraceae > Helianthus > Helianthus annuus. The sequence continues at coordinate 188,896,240 of NC_035436.2, read as the reverse complement.
TGTTTTCGATTTGTATGAACATTGAATTGCTTGTTATGATGATTCACCAAGCTATGTGTGGCTAAAACTTTCGGTGATCATCTTAGGTGCAGGTTTCTCTTGAACTTTTGTGGGTTTATTTCTGAATTTCTAGAATGATAACTTGTGTTTGCTTGTTTATCATGGTGTATGCATAATTGTTTGTAGCGTGTTAATTGATAGTGCAATTTCTAGTCTCAATCGTACGTTCTTGGTGCCGTTGGCAATCGAGATATCACGGGAAGGGTTAGGGTTGGTTATTGATTAATTGGTCATCGGGAAACAACCTCGCGTTTATATAATCCGAGTACTTTGTTCCCTTTCATCACTTCAATTATCTATACACGAGTTATGTCTATGTAACTCTTTCTAGTTGGAATTACACACAATTGTTTAAAGAAACTGAATTCTAAGATGGTCATTGTTTTCCTAATCTGTTAAGCAACCAATTTTGATTGCACTTAGTTATTAATTTAGTTTTCTAAAACAACAATTTAAATCATTGATCTTTATTTTCTGCAAATTAGGTTAATTGTAGTTTAATTGCAAAGCTATATAATCGACATATTTTCCACATACTCCCTGAGTTCGATACCCTCTTACCACTATCTATAGTTGTTTTTGGGATTAAATTTGCGTGTACCTACGACAGCCTGTCAAATTTTGGCGCCGCTGCTGGGGAGTAGTGCGCAACGTGTGTCAGTTTGTTAGTTTTGCTTTGTTATTTTCGGGTTTACACCGGTGTGTTTAGTGTGCAGGTTCTACATGTGCATGCATACTAGAGGCTCTCACAAAGCGTCACCATTGTCATTTGATCCGGAAATCGAAAGAACGCTAAGGCAAAACAGGGTTTTTTTACGAGAAAACCGAATCATTGGTTCACCCAATTCACCAATTACACCAAGAAACATCATGGCCGATTCACAAATTCCACCTACAACGGGTCAAACGACCTCATCATTCATACCTACTTCCACACAACCATCACCAAACACAACCATACCAAATTCCACTACAATTCCTACTCCACCTCATGACACTACACCAATCAACACCACACAACCCATTACTACCTAAGAAGAACCAGCCATTACCTTTAACCCATCCACTACTATACCACCATTGTCCCATTTCTTCCCGGGTGCGGGTCCGTCATATTCAAGCCATACCATAGCACCAATTTCGACCATTGTCCATGCTACTTCAACATTTAGACCATCGAACCAAGCGGGTTTTCAATATTCAAACCTTCCATTTGGGCAATCGTCAGGAATTCAAGGAGATGGGTATGATGAAGGATTTGAGGAGTTTGAGGGTTATGATGAGGATGGGTATGCTTACGGGGGTTATGGTGATCAAGGAGAATTCGGATATGTGCAAAGTCAATCTCAAGGGATGGCAAGTGTCGGTGGAATGCCACAACAACAACAACAACTCGTACCACAACACATTCGGCCAAGACCACAAGGGCCACCAATGCAACATCCTATTCCATTGCAACAAATTCGGCCACAAAATGTACAACCACAATTTCAAAGACCACCTCAACGCCCACCGATGCGACAACAACAGTTTCAACAACCAATCGCACCACAAGGGCAAGTACCAAGGCCAATGGTCCTATCCCTCCAAGAGGTAGGTTTGGTGTACCAAGGAGACACCTTAGAGAAAATGTGAGGGGCATCGAAGCACATTTTAGGCCGGTAATCACTCAAAACCCTTCACCGGTAGTTATTCCTCACAATGATCAAGGGAGGACATTTGAAGTGAGGACCAACTCTTTGCAAAGTTTACCAAAGTATAAAGGATTAGCAACGGAGGAGCCTTACTTTCATTTGGAGGCTTATGACTCGATTTGTAACACTTTTGGGAGTCAAGGGTTCTCGGCCGATGATATTAAATTGGTATTATTCCAATTTTCTTTGGAAGATAAGGCGAAGAAATGGTTCTACACGTTACCTTCGGCATCCATATATACATGGGGGGAGATGCAACAAACTTTCTTGGATGAGTTTTACACCGCTCAAAAGACCAACGATGCAAGAAAGGGGTTGAGAAGCTTCCAACAACAACATGGTGAGATGTTCCATGAAGCATTTGAACGATTCAATATGATGATAAAGAATTGCCCTCACCATGGAATTGAATTATGGGAGTTGATGAATGCCTTTCACGAGGGGTTGAGTGCCGAAGATGCACGTGATTTGATGTCTATTACCGGTGGGACTTTTGGAACAAATTATGAGAACGATGATTGGGAGTTCTTGGAGAGCATGGCAACTACATCAAAGAGAAAAGCTCAAGCATCAAGGAGAGCGCGACCGGCCATAGCCCGACCTCAAGTGCACGCTATAGATGATGGTAATGTTCAAACTACTAACCAAATTTATGATGTTTGTGCTTTGTGTAATGAAATAGGTCATGCGGCTGAAAATTGCCAAGGGATGTTAGAAGGGCAATATGAAGAAGTCCATGCGGTTCAAGGTCAAGGTCAAGGAGGGGGTGGTAGAAATTACAACAACATGAACACTAATACCTACCACCCCGGGTTGAGGAACCACCCAAATTTTCGGTATGGGAACCCTTCAAATCAAGCCAACCCGAACTTTCAAGGTAGCCAAGGTAACTTTGGTTCACGCCAACCTTACAATAACCAAGGTGGATACCGAGGCGGGAACAACCAAGGCTATCAAAGACAATATCAAACGGGTCAAGAACAAGGGGGGTCTTCGGGTGGAAACGAGATGATGGAGATGTTAAAGAGCATGCAAATGGAGATGCAAAAACGGAACCAACTTGATGAAGTTCGAATGCAAAAGGATGAGGTGCGCGACAAGAGCATCCAATCACTAACAACCCAAATGGGTCAATTAGCAACCGACGTGGCTGAATTGAAGAAAAACAAGGGTCAACTTCCAAGCGACACTAAGGTAAACCCTTTGCATGGTACATCACGAGGTAATGTTAATGTTCATCATGTTAGTGTTTTAAGAAGTGGGAAAGAGTTTAAAGCCAATTTGTCACCCGAATTGGTTGAGGGGGTAGTTGAGGACATCACGGGTAATGATAGTGATGATGATGTTTCACCGGTAAAACCAAAAGAATTAAATGTTAACAAACCGGGTGTGGGTGAAAATAAAGAACATGAAAAGAATGAAAAAGTTGAGGGTGAACCGAGTCAAGTCCCTTTTCTTTCGGCTTTACTTGACCCGGGAAAGAAAAACTTTATTGTATCGAGAGGTCCCCAAAAAGAAGAAATGTGGGACATGTTTAAACAAGTTAAAATTAATCTACCACTTCTCGATGCAATAAAACAAGTACCCGCCTATGCCAAATTTTTAAAAGAGCTATGTACGCAAAAAGGCAAAACAAGAAAAAAGTGCCTAAGCGGGTCGATTTAACCGGGCAAGTAAGTGCATTTTTAAATGGGGAGCTTCCTCCTAAGCTCCAAGATCCGGGCACGCCATTGATTAACATACAAGTTGGTAATTTTCAAATGGCTAAGGCGTTGCTAGATCTTGGAGCCGGGGTGAGTATTTTACCGGGGGGCTTATATGACCAATATGATTTTGGTCCGTTAGCAAGGGTGGAGACAACGGTTGTTTTGGCCGATTTGTCTCATAAGCTACCTCGGGGTATGGTCCAAAATGTAATTGTAAAAATTGATGAGTTATATTACCCGGTTGACTTTCTAGTCTTGGACTACTCGTCCGCTGACCCAAAACAACAACAAAAGTAATTTTGGGTCGGCCATTTTTGAGCACCACTCATGCCGTGATCGATTGTAGATTTGGTACGGTCGACATGACTTTTGGGAATAGAAAAATGCGTTTGAATGTTTTTACTAACAATTCTAATGCTAATGGTGTTGATGAGTGTTTCATGGCAGATATAGTTGACGGATGCAACCCGCATGAGTATGAGGAGGATGGTTTGGATGTTTGCCTGTGTGATTTTTCTGAATAGGTACATGCTTATGCACTCCGGGTTGAAGAGGAAAAGCAAGATGCAATGGCTTTGAAAGAAGGTAGACCACCTTGGACTCATCAATTTGAAGGTCTACCGGCGGAGATCGATTCGGGTACGAAACCATCATTAGAGGAACCGCCAAAGTTGGAACTTAAAGACTTGCCGAGCCACTTGAAGTATGTATTTTTAGGGGATAATGACACTTTACCGGTCATTATTGCCTCTAATTTGGAGTTGGCACAAGAGCAAGCATTGTTCGAAGTCTTAAAAGAGAACAAGGGAGCTATCGGGTGGACGATTGCCGATCTCAAAGGAATTAGTCCATCCATTGTCATGCATAAGATCATTACCACCGAAGATGCAAAGCCGACACGAGAAGCTCAAAGGCGATTGAATCCGAACCTACGAGAGGTAGTTAAAAAAGAGGTAATTAAATGGTTGGATGCGGGAATTATTTATCCGATTTCGGATAGTGCTTGGGTGAGTCCCACCCAAGTTGTGCCTAAGAAGGCCGGCATTCAAGTAGTCAAAGATGAAAGTGGTGAACAAATTGCCACCCGACTGGTTACCGGGTGGCGTGTATGTATTGACTACCGGAAATTGAATACCGCCACTTCTAAGGATCATTTCCCGCTACCATTCATTGATCAAATTATTGAAAAATTATCGGGTCAAAAATACTACTGTTTTTTGGATGGGTATTCGGGTTACAATCAAATCGCAATACACCCGGATGACCAACATAAGACCACCTTCACTTGTCCATATGGCACCTTTGCCTTTAGGCGAATGCCATTTGGCTTGTGCAACGCTCCGGCAACTTTCCAACGATGTATGATGAGTATTTTCTCGGACATGGTTGGAGAGTCGCTCGAAGTTTTCATGGATGACTTCTCAATTTTTGGCACTAGTTTTGATGCTTGTCTCAACGAATTACAAAAAGTGTTAAAAAGATGTGTTGAGAAAAACTTAGTGCTAAGTTGGGAGAAAAGTCATTTCATGGTGCAAGAGGGCATTGTGTTGGGTCATGTAATTTCTGAAAGGGGGATGGAGGTGGATAAGGCAAAAATACGGGTAATATCATCTTTGCCACCTCCGAAAAATGTTAAGGGTGTAAGGTCGTTCTTGGGACACGCAGGATTTTATTGACGTTTCATAAAGGGTTTTAGTGTTATCACCAAACCCTTATGCAACTTGTTATTAAAAGATGTCCCATTTGATTTTACTAACGAGTGTAACCACCAGATTGGTCAAGGCTCCTATCTTGCAACCACCAGATTGGTCAAAGCCGTTCGAGATAATGTGTGATGCAAGCGACACCACTATTGGTGCAGTTTTGGGTCAACGGGTTGACAAGAAACCGGTGGTTATCTACTATGCAAGCAAAACTCTATCCGAAGCGCAACTTAATTATACCACAACCGAGAAGGAATTACTAGCGGTGGTGTATGCTTTGGATAAGTTTCGCTCGTATATTTGGGGGAGCAAGGTGGTGGTTTATTCGGATCATAGTGCGGTCCGATATTTGATGGAGAAAAAGGATGCGAAGCCTCGTTTGATTTGGTGGGTATTATTGCTACAAGAGTTTGATTTAGAAATTCGAGACAAAAAGGGAAGTGAGAATGTAGTAGCGGATCATTTATCTCGGATTCCGGTGGAAGGGATCGATGATGTTAGTGAAATCAATGAAAGTTTTCCCGACGAGCAACTTTTAGCCGTTTCCACCTTCGTTGCACCGTGGTATGCTCATTATGTTAACTACTTAGCCACGGGTGCCATCCCAAGTCATTGGACCAAGAAGCGCCGACAACAATTTATGGTTCAAGTGAAGCAATATATTTGGGATGAACCGGATCTCTTCAAGATTGGACCGGATCAAGTTATACGAAGGTGTGTGCCCGAAACAGAAGTGTTGGAAATTTTGACCCATGCCCATTCGTCCGCATGTGGGGGTCATTTTAGTGGGCATAAAACAGGTTATTGGGTTCTTTCATGTGGGTTTTATTGGCCCACAATTTTCAAGGATGCATGTGAGTTCGCTAGAAATTGTATAAATTGTCAAAAGATGGGAAGCATATCGAAGAGGGATGAGATGCCATTACAACCAATCTTGGTTGTAGAGATATTTGATGTTTGGGGTATAGATTTTATGGGTCCCTTTCCGAATTCGAATGGCTTTCTATACATTTTGGTAGCGGTGGATTATGTCTCGAAGTGGATTGAAGCTATTGCAACACGCACAAACGACCATTCGGTTGTTTGTAAATTTGTTCAATCCAACATTTTTTCCCGTTTCGGCATCCCGCGGGTTATTATAAGTGATGGTGGTTCACATTTCAAGAACTTCAACTTCGGAAAATTATTGAAGAGGTATAGCGTGAATCACCGGATTGCCACACCTTACCATCCGCAAACGAGTGGACAAGTCGAAGTGTCCAACCGTCAAATCAAGGAAATTCTCATGAAGACGGTAAGAACGGATAGGAAGGATTGGTCGAGTAAGTTAGATGATGCGTTGTGGGCATACCGAACGGCCTACAAGACTCCAATTGGTACAACGCCTTACCGGATGGTGTATGGAAAGGGTTGTCACTTGCCAATGGAGTTAGCGCATCGGGCACATTGGGCAATTAAGACGGTAAACGCGGATTATGATGAGGCGGGGAAGTTGAGAAAGTTGCAATTAAGCGAGATAGAAGAGATTCGGGATGAGGCGTATGAATGTGCATCGGCTTATAAAGATAAACTCAAGAAGGTGCATGATGCAAAATTGCGAAAGAAAACGTTCGAAGTGGGTCAAAAAGTTTGGTTGTATAATTCAAGATTGAAGATGTTCGCGGGCAAGCTTAAAAGCAAATGGATGGGCTCGTATGTCGTTCGGAGAGTTGGGAGATTTGGTGATGTAGACATCCAAGACGAGCAAACATTGAAACAACAAACGGTGAACGGTCACAGGTTGAAGCCATACTTGGAGGGGAACGACATCAACAACTTGGAGCTTGACAAAGCGGGTTACATCTTGTGCCCGGTCGATGAGGAACAACCATGAGAGGCCCAGGTTTGGTAGTGTAAATAGTAGTGTTTTGTTTTGTTTTGTATAGTTTGTACAATTACCGTATTTCCTCGAAATCCGTGTTTGAAACAAGTGTGGGGACGTTCGGGTCACGAATTTCTCTAACATTGTGTTGAGGACAACACGGGACTTTTGAGGGGGTAGGGTGATTTTTATACGTTTTTGAAAAAATTTAAAAACATAAAAAAAAGCGAAAAAACTGAAAAAATATAAAAAAGTCACTTAAAAATTCAATTTTTGTGAAACCTCAATCGCCCAGAAGCTACCGTAAATTACGGTATTACCGTAATTTACGGTGGAAATGAAAAAAGTTGGGGCTTTACTGTCACACCCCAACCGATGGCGGAAACATCGGGATGAGACAAACAAATTGCTCAAAACAACATAACACTAATTGTGAAAATATGAATTAAATCATTTTATTAAAACTAAAGAATAATACATTGTTTCAAATAGTAAACATAAATTCAAACATTGTTTGATTGCTAAAATGGGTATCTAGTCCATCCTAACTTGATTCCTTCATCATCTTGACTATTAACCTGCAACATGTATTAAAATAACATCAACAAAATATGTTGGCGAGTATACAAGTTTAATACATAGCATAAAGTAGAATAAAAGTTTAAATACTCATATCCAACACGAATAACATGATCCACTTTGCCTTTCCCAATAGACTAGCGGGAGGTTAACACGTCCAACTTGTTCAATACGATCAACTTGTTTTATACGATCAACTTGTTTTATACGATCAACTTGTTTTATACGATCAACGTGTTCAATACGATCAACTTGTTCTATACGATCAACGTGTTCAATACGATCAACTTGTTTTATTCGATCAACTTGTTTTTATACGATCAACTTGTTTTATACGATCAACTTGCATAGCATATGAGATTAACAAACAGCAAAATGTTTCGTGTTTAAATGTGGATAGAGTGTGAATATAACAAGTTTCAAGTGTTGTGTAATTTGAATATGGAATACATGTTGCACCCAAAGTGTTTAAAACGAAAATGGGATCGAGTATACTCACCTTAGTTTGCGTTGCGTTTCTTGGTAAGGAATTACGCGAGTGAATTGGATCCAAGTTTTGCAAGAGATCAAGAGAGTTACCCTAGTTATGATTTGGGAATTTGTTAATTAATGTTGGTGAATAGTCAATCATCATGATAATGGTAAAATTTGTGGGAATCAATAGTAATATTCTAGAATGGTATAATAATGGGAATCATTTATTAGCAATATTATTTCTGATTTTTAGTTGTTAATAATAATATTAACATTATTTTTATTTTTATAATTCACATAATATTAATGTTATTATAATAATAATGATAATAACTTTGTTGTTATATATAAGAATCATATTAATGCCAATAATGATAAAGATACAAATTTTGATTAATGTATGATATAGTAATAATTCACTATTAATAATAATAATAATAACAACAATCATAATACTAATATTAATAATAATAATTTTGATTAATAATTGAAATAATAAATTCTGAAAAATAGAAATAATAATAATATTAAAATAATGATGTTTCTAAAAAATAACAAGAGTGAAATTTCTGATTTTTTTTATTAATGATATTATTGGAAATATTGAATTTACATAGTAATGTTTACTGGTTTTTATATATTTTTCTTTTATATCATAATTATAAAAATATTGAAACAATAATAATAATAATAGTGATAATAAAACTGATTATAATAGTTAATCAATATTTCTGATTAATATACATTAATAGTAACAATATTAGTAACAATTTTGATAAAAATTTCTGATATATCTCCAAGATTTCTAAAATTATAAATCTGATTTAATATTAAATCTGATTTTTAGCATATATATTAATTCTGCTGATATTATACAATTAACAATTTAATAGTATTAAGATAATGATAATAATAAAATAATAATTCAATGATTATTAATAGTTATATATATTGAATATTGAATATAATTACATTACAATAACAAAAATAACAAAACTGAAATAAACAGGAAGAACGAAAAAAAAAAGAGAAAGTCGGAGGGGTTACCGGAAGTCACGTCGACTCCGATAAGGCTCCGGCAACGTGCAGGTTCTCCGGCGATTCTGATGTGTTGCGGTTCGTCACAGGCGGTGCGGATGGCGTTATTCCGGTCGGCTAGCTCCGGCGAAGTGCAGCGGTTAACAGGAGGTGGTTTCGAGTGGTTCAGGTAATGTGAAGGATGTCGAGATGAAGGTGTGAATTCTGGTGAGGAGGGTTGCGGGATTTATAGCATACGGGTCTCGTAAGGATTTGGAAACGATCCCGTATTCATGGAAACGCCTCGTGATTGATTGAATCGGTTTGCAAAAATAGAATTCGGTTAGAAAGGAATGATTTTCGTAATTGATATATACCAATCACGAAAAGAAAGGAAGTCAAAGTTATCTGCATAGTTGCTGTCGTTTCTGTTTTGGCGGTTAAGGTTTAAAATGGAAGGTTATTAATCAGTGTTTAAATATGATATGTTTCCTTATTAGTTTGGATGTGGCATGCCCGGCCGAGTGGTTGAGACGTTGTTTGTTGAGCGAGAGGTCACGAGTTTGAATCCCCTTGGGGCCGTTTCTCACCCAGGAGACCCCCCATTTTATCCTTTTTGCTATTTAACGGCACTAACTGAGTTTTCTAACTCAGTTAGTTATATCCTTTACAAAACAAACCTAGTTAGCTCTAACTAGGTTAACTTGAAGGTTGTAAAGGTTTTGCTAACTAAGTTAGCTTAAACTAACTTTGTTATTTTTTTTTAAATTATCAACTTAATAATACATATTATAATTATTTGATTTAGCCCAAATCTCTGAAATTTACCGAGTTAACGTACGAATTCCCGATTTTTGTCTAATTTAGGGTAATCTCTTGATAATACTTGTTTCGAGAGTCGAGATTAGGATATCTTTCCACTGTTTTTACGTGTTTGACATAGTTTAACGTGTTTTAACATGAAATAACATAACATAGTATTAAAACAAGCATATGATCAAAACGGTGCACTTTTTCATTATGATCCAAGTCTCGAATACAAGATAGGATAAAACGAGAGTACAAACGACTGAAATTGGAAAGTACAATCCATAAAACTATAAATAGAAAGATCATAAACGCGGAGCGTTACATTTACGGTATTTCGCTACTGGTTTACGGTGAAAAAATTGGTGTTCAGGTCCCACCGTAACTTACGGTCTGTTACGGTACGCAGCAAAAGTGAACAAATCGTTCGGGGTTCCGCATTTAATAAAAAAAAACAAAAATAAAGATATCTGGTCACGTGAAGCCTTCCCTAACCACATAATCCCATTCTATCTATCACTATCATCTATCTCTCTCATGACCCACAAGCCATCTTCTTCTCCAACCTTCAACTCTCCATAGCTTTCTCAATTCTTGTCCAAACTAAGTGAAATCGGAGTCTATCTTGACTAATTTTTCACGTAGTTTCTGATTTTGCTAAGAAACTTACGAGAAAACGCAGTTTTAGGGACCGAATTTTAAACCCTAATTCGAAAAATTTGGGGGTTTTGGGAGCTTTTGTTTCACAAGCATTCTTGCATCTTCAAACTAAGGTATGAAAGCTTATTTGTTATATTTTGATGCTACATTGTGAAAAGTAAGGTTATTTAGGTTACTTAGCCATACCCACTTGCTTGTTCTTAGATATGATTATGAAATTGGTTATTTGAACATGGTTATGGTTGTAGATGTGGGATTTGTGGTTAAAGTAGTGAACTTTTGGGATGCTCTACATTGTAGAGACACCATGCCCGATTTTTGAAAAATTCTTGATACATTTTTGGTTCACTAACATCTACAACCATGATAACAAGCAAGTGTGGGGATATGTTGGAGAAAAGAGTCTAATTTTGTTTCGTTGGTTGTGTTGTTTGCTCTTTTGTGTGTAGGAAATGGCACGAACAAAAGAAAAGACCGGAGCTAGTTCATCTTCGTCTTCGAAGGGAAAGGGTAAACAGCCGGAACAATAACCAAGGAAGAGACAATACATGGGTCGAGTGGATGAAAGCGAAAGTGAATGTGAGGAGGAGATGGAGTTGGACCCGGCTGAAAAGCCAAAATGGAATTCGGGTCCATTAGATGATCAAGCAGAGGAGTGGCAACCGACACTCTACCATGACAGCATGAATAAGTTGAAGAACAAGGCTGCTGCATTCATTTGTGAAAGAGAAGTTAATGAGGTTCAATTTGGCCAGTTCGGGGTGTTTGATAAATTTCGCGCTCTAGGTTGGGAGGGGGCGCTTAGTTGTTATGATAAAGATAAAAGCAACCTGTTTATGACCGAAATTCAAGAGTGGATGGCAACTCTTAAGGTTAACCAATATGACAGGCCATCGCAAATGAAGCTAACGGGTATTGTGAATGGAATTCCAGTGGAGATGTCTTTTACCACATTGAAGAAATTGGGAAAATATGACAGTCTACCGGCTTGTGATTATATGATACCGACTCTTGATGACCTCCTGGTTGAACCGGAGAAACATGTTCGATGGAATGATATGTTGGCAGCAATATTTTTACCCGATAAATACAGTGGTATTCTATACCGGAAGAATTTAAAAATAGAAGCTAAATTGTTGTTAGCCATATGTGTTCTCAATGTTATTCCACGAAGGGGAGACAAGGAGCAGGTGAGGTTTCCCGAAGTACCCGTTCTTTACTCGCTAATGCATGGGTCTCCGCATTTTCCGATACGCTATCTGATCATGAACCACTTATGGATCTACCGGAATAAGTATGGAAGAGACATCGTCCCGTATTGTCGAATAATTACGGGGTTAATGAAACAACAAAAGGCGATAACATCTGAAGATCGAGGAGCAACAAAAAGGCATCAGCCTTTTACGTTGGATAAGTTGGGGATTGGGTGGTCATATACACAATCGGAGCGTTATCACAAGTTAAAGTAGGAAGGGCACTAAAGTTGGGTGCACAAGATTTGTTACCGGGTGAGCCGGACGAGCCAGAAAGTGATGAAGAAGTAGTTCCAAGTGGAGATGAGGACTATGCGGACGAGCCGCATGGTGATGCAAATGTAGGTCAAGGGGGTTATGGTAGAGGTTACGGTGGTATGTTTATCGATTATACGCAACAGTCTTATGAGCCGGGTTGGGCTTATGATGGTACAATGCAAGAAGTGATTGAGAAGCAACGTCCTCCGGCATCTATTTTTGATACATGGTCGGGCTCGGAGAGGACATTATTTGATCAAAACACGAGGAATAGTGCAAGTATAGAGCGGTCGTTAAAACATAGCTTTGATCGTCAAGAGTCATGGAATCGCACACATGCGTATTCCCGTGAAGTGGAGATGAACAATAGATATCATGACGACCAAGAGAGGAGAATGCACGCTGATTATCATGCCGGGCGGCCGGTGGTTGTGGATCCACAACATCTGGATTATGCGTCTCTACCACCGTATGATGGTAGTGTTTCGTATCCAACCCCGCCGATCCACCACTCACAATGGATTGACCCAAGGCAACAAGAAGGAGCACAACAACAACAAGGTGGAAGTAGTAGCGGCTCATTTGCGTTCGGAGAATGGAACGATATGATGTCTTCCATTTTTGGGCCGCTGGGACCGCGCTATTATTAGTCAGGTTGTGTTCTATCTTTGTATATTTTGTGCATATTTGTTAGTTTGATATGTTTATGGTTGGGAGGTTGGGTGGTGTATGATTGTGTTGTTTTGTTGGGTTGGTGCTTGTTGGTGGTGTTATGTGTTAAGAAAAAGAAAAGAAAAAAATATAAAAAAAAAGAAAAATACAAAAAGAAATTTGTGGTTTGAGTGAAAAAGCTTGTTGTTGATGTTGAATGATTTTAGTGATCAAAGCCTCCTAAAACCATACATTGGGGTCAATGTATCCCAAGTGTGGGGATGGGGGGAATTTTTGAAGATTTTAAAAAAATTTTGAGCCAAGCGAAACAATGTGAAAATTTGAACACCCTAGATTAACCCCAAATGGTGCACCGGCAACCCTTGATACCCTTTCATTCTTGGTGAGAGTTGAAGCCACATTTGTATATAAATAATGCTTATCTTTGTTGAGAGTGGCTACGGGTGGGGGTACATTAGAACTTGTGCTTGAATGCGGTTTGAGTCCTTAGTTAGACATGAATGTGAAAAGGATAAGGGCATCTAGGTAGCCTCGTCTTTAGTGTGTGCGAGTGTGGGATTTGGGGGGTTGGACCTCATAAGTTATATATATGAGCATGGTTGCGAGAGGGGCGGGGGTTTGGACATTTAGTTGCCAATTTTGTGCCTAAAAGCCTGTTATTTGTTACCCCTAGCTACTTACTTAAAATTTTACCCAAATTTGACCCGGTCTTTTAGTATTAGTAGTAGTAGTTGTAGTGATATGATGTAGATATGTTGATGCTTTATTGCATGGTTGTTGCTTGAAAAAAAAAACAGAAAAATCAGAAAAGCATATATACATATAAAAAAAAGAAATGAAAAATGAAAAGAAAGGATGTTTAGTTGTCTTGTACTTAGTAGTTAGTTTGGTAGTTGTTAGTTTGCTTATTCGTGTAATAAAAAGATCGAGTTAAATTTTCGCTACTTCATATATATTCCATTTCCTACCCATACACCTAGCCACGTTACAACCTTGAAAGTCCCTTTGATTTGCATTCATGTTTGGCACTTGTTAGGAGAAGGATCGATTTAGGTACAAGCTTATGATTGTGCAACCGCCCGTTAGCTTTTGTGTGTCTAGCTCATATTGCTAGTGCTTACTTGTAGCCGAGAGGAGAGACATAGTGAGGGGTGCATTGGTTGGGTGTTAAAGAGGGGTTAGTAAAAAGATTGCATGTGTTGCTTGGTTTACATTGATCACTTGTTTAGGAACTGATTTGATGAGTTGCTTGGGACAAGCAACGGTTAAGTGTGGGGATGTGACGGGTGGTCCATAGGACAACCCTTAATTATGTTAAAAGACGAATTAATTCTTCACTTAATCGCGTAATTATCTTGAATTAGATGACTACGGTTGCTTATGTTTCAGGTGCAGTTCAGGAGCTTAAAGTGGATAAAACGCAGATTTGGACGGTTTGGAGTTGAACGGGTTGAGGTTGAAGCAAAAGATGAAACAAAAAAGAACATTCAGCCTTCCACCGTAACTTACGGTCCTACCGTAAGTTACGGTGGACCTGAATTTGACCTGGTTCCCACCGTAAAGCAGTTTAAATGCACCGTAACATGTTTGTGTCCACCGTAACTTACGGTGGAGCCGTAAATTACGGTGGAGTCTGCGATCAATTTTGTAACTGCCATCATTAAGTCGGTTTATGGGTGCCTTTTCACCTATTCTCATCATTGGACGTTTTTGGTACACTTTGGGGGCGAATTTGGCTATCTTGGCTTGGGTCTAGACAATTTCTAACATTCGGTTTGTGTTTTCGATTTGTATGAACATTGAATTGCTTGTTATGATGATTCACCAAGCTATGTGTGGCTAAAACTATCGGTGATCATCTTAGGTGCAGGTTTCTCTTGAACTTTTGTGGGTTTATTTCTGAATTTCTAGAATGATAACTTGTGTTTGCTTGTTTATCATGGTGTATGCATAATTGTTTGTAGCGTGTTAATTGATAGTGCAATTTCTAGTCTCAATCGTACGTTCTTGGTGCCGTTGGCAATCGAGATATCACGGGAAGGGTTAGGGTTGGTTATTGATTAATTGGTCATCGGGAAACAACCTCGTGTTTATATAATCCGAGTACTTTGTTCCCTTTTATCACTTCAATTATCTATACACGAGTTATTGTTTAAAGAAACTGAATCCTAAGATGGTCATTGTTTTCCTAATCTGTTAAACAACCAATTTTGATTTGCACTTAGTTATTAATTTAGTTTTCTAAAACAACAATTTAAATCATTGATCTTTATTTTATGCAAATTAGGTTAATTGTAGTTTAATTGCAAAGCTATATAATCGACATATTTTTCACATACTCCCTGAGTTCGATACCCTCTTACCACTATCTATAGTTGTTTTTGGGATTAAATTTGCGTGTACCTACGACAGCACGTCACATATGACTGTCATCA
Source organism: Helianthus annuus (assembly GCF_002127325.2). NCBI lineage: Eukaryota > Viridiplantae > Streptophyta > Magnoliopsida > Asterales > Asteraceae > Helianthus > Helianthus annuus. The sequence goes on along the minus strand of NC_035436.2, from coordinate 188,881,061 downwards.
GTATCTTTTTCTTTAATTTTTTTCCATCTCATGCAGCAAAATCTTACTGAGTTTCTCCCCTCTACTAACAATTCATTCAGTGAAACTTCACGAAGAACAATACTGAATATCCAAGAAAGCATATTAGCCATCTTTGATTTTTTTTTAATTTTTTGGCATTTTACAGTGAGTAGTATTTAGTAGTATTGGCGTTTGTTTTTTGGTTTGATCAAATGGAAGTTGCTGAGACGTATGATTTTATAGGATGTCTTTTTGGCGCGTAAGTTAGACGGTGCATTATTATAATAAAGTATTCGCCGTTTCAGTTACTGTTTGTAATTATTGTTTTTGATAAGTTTTATCTCTGAAGTCTGTAACACGTCCCATCTTTCAAGTTTGGCGTTTTAGATTCTAATATAATAAATTTTCACTCTCTTCAGTATTACTGATTTGTAGTTACTGTTTCTATTTACATTTTCAACTTTGTTTTTTATTTATTTATTTATTTTTTTGGTTTTTTATAATACTTGTCCAAAGTAATTTTAATAAGGTTTGGTAGTTTTTGGGGCGTTTTATGGCATGTTGGCGTTTTGACAAGCATTTGGCTTTGTGGCGTTTTTATTACATGTGACGTTGTTATTATATACCAATCAACTGAAAAATAAAATTGAAAAAAATATATATTGATCTTCCAAATCTTCACTTTTGATTTTTGTTTTTCGAAGTAGTTTTTTTGTCGTCGTGTGGAAGCACAAAGTCTGAAATCAGCCTTTTTTCTATAATATTTGTCCATCTCATGTAGCAAAATGTTATTGAGTTTAGACCCTTTTCAGCCAACAATCCTTGAATATCCATTGAATGATCTTTGATTTTTTAACTTTTTTGGCGTTTTACCGAGAAAAAGAACGCCACTAAATAAACCATCTTAAAACTCTAAATTTGATCATGCTAAAATCAATAACGTTTTGCTGTATGGTGATGGACAACATTGTTAATACTCGGTTAAGAAAGATAACTGACAATGTTGTCCACCCCATACAGCTAAACTTTATTGACAACAAATCCCAATAATGTTTTTGTATGTTTTGGCGTTATAAATTGGATGGAAGTTGAGGATAAGTCAATAAGATTTTACTCAATGAAATGGACAATATCCTCACTTAAGGATTTTGTCCATTTCATTGAGCGAAAGCTTACAGACAACCAAACTGAATTTCAAAAAACATTTTGGTTTAGAAGATATTTGATGTTTGGGTTTTTTGGCGTTTCTAAGACGAATGAGATATGTTAAATATGGCGTTTGGGGTTTTGTGTGTGTTTTTAATTGAAGGTCTAAGATGTTGTATATATAGGATTTTTTGGAGATTTTTTTAGGCGGGATTTTATTATAATTAAGTTTGGCGTTTTATATCTAATGACGTTTTTAGTAAGAATGGTGTGTGATTTTTGTTTGGCGTTTTATTTTCATGAGAAGTCAAAAGACCCTTTTACCCTTACACTCTGTTCCCGAGACTCATTTAACAGGGGGAGGGGAGGGAAAAGAGATGAAAATATGAAAAACCATGTTCCCGAGTTTCATTTAACAGGGGGAGGGGAGGAAAAAGGGAAGAAAATATGACCAAATATGACCATATATTCATCCTCCCAAATTGGAGAGATTAGGAGAGAAAATTTTCCTTCCCCTCCCCTCCCCTCACCTCCCCCTGTTAAATGACTCGGGAACATAGTGTTAATGAAGCGCGTCCACGTAATAAAATTGATGTTATTTACGAAAACGCCACCGCGCTAATCTAATCCATAGATTGTTTTGATCGGACGATCCATAAGCGTTCTCACCGTTCTCACACTTTCTACCTTTTTCTCTAAATCCCGACCCTATGTATATATATATAGAGTGGGGATCCTGCGGAAAGTGTGTTTTTTCTAGAAAGTCTAGGAAGCGATCTGGTCCATCCAATGGGTGTGTTTAATGGTTGAGATTAAATCAATGGCAATCTTGTAATATTTGACTTTAATTAATTGATTGTTTTAAATGAGTATGACAATTTTGTCAATAACTGTGTTTTAAATCAATCAAAATAACTGTCAGTCAATCTCAACTCCCTATTTCCACGCGATTGCCCTCTCTCTCTAAACCCACATTCAATAACCCCCAAAATCATACCAAATATACCTAAAATCATGGAGAAGATAATAGATTTTCCTTGTTCTATATACGTAAGATCAAGATATCATTGTGCTACGTGTTTTACAAGGCGATTATTGGTGCTTGGTGTTTGACATTGACGTGATTTCTTGGTTGCAGGCAAGAGATTCAAAAGCAGAAAACTTTAGAAAGGATGGAGAGCACCGGATCAGTTGCCGGAAGTCGTTCGAAAGACCCCATAGTCGCAGGTATGTGTTTCAACTTAAAGAGGTTGGTAGGTTTAAATTTCAATAGCGATAAATGTGTTTTTACTCATGATTATGGTAGTTTAAAGTTTAAAGATAAATGTGTTTTACGATGTGTTTATGTGGTGTGTTTTACAATCATACTTGATTTGGGTACATCTGAAACCCCAAAAGTGAACTATGTTTTATAATGTGTTTATATGGGTGTGTTTTACAATCATAATGACTTGTAGCTGTGTTTAAGGTAAATGTGTTTTACAGTGTGTTTATGTTGGTGTGTTTTACAATCATACTGGAGTTGGGTACATCTGAAGCCTAAAGTGTTTATGTGGGTGTGTGATGTGCGTGAAGTGTGTTATATTTTTGATGAGTATTTAAGCCCCTTTTTACACTTTTAGCCAAGTTTTAAATTTATAAAACACGATATTTACTAACACTAAACACACATATGGGCAAGTGCACCCATCGTGGACGTAGTATAGTGTTGGTAAGATACCGAGGTCGTCCAAGGACACAAGAGCTTTTAATACCGGTTTATCCTCAACGTCTAATCAAATCAAAAGGTTAGAAAAATGTTTTAAACTAAGAAAATAAAAAACTAACTAAATGCTGAAAATAAAAATAAAATAAAAACAGATAGACAAGATGAATCACTTGGATCCGACACGTGTATTAGTATAACCTTTGATTATTTTCGCACTTTTGCACTTGTTTAAGAGATTATCTTAGTTATTGTAGTAGGCCCCTCTTTTGAAGGCGACGTTACCCTCAACCCAGTAGTTTGAGTCAGCAAGGATACAATCCTAAAGGGTCGGATTATTGAAAGATAATGAATTAAGTTATTAATGCAAATTGTGGTAGGTCCCGCTTCTGGCGGTGACGTTACCCTCGGCTAAGTAGTCTGAGTCAGCAGGGATACAGTCCTAAATAGCCGGGTTATAGTATTAATAGTAGTTAACTTATGAGGGGGTTAAAGAGTTTGGATCCCCGCCATCCAATACCTATGGGCATTGAAGGAGATCCTACTAAATTTGACCCAGGTCCCAAGCAGGACCTCTAAACGCTGAACAAGGGCAAGACCCTTACCAAACCGTTCCCGTAACCCCCGACCAGGTAGCCAACATACCTCCATATAGACCGTGGAGATATGAATGGTGAAAATCTTTTATTTTATATAGACAGTAAAATAATGCCAAGACACCACGGACAAACGATAAGGAAAGATCACCTTCAACATAAGTAACTAGTTATTAAAGTCATTAATACAAAACCAAATAAAAAGTGCAAAAGATTAAAAATAAAAAGTATTATACTAAACACTTGTCTTCACCAAGTGATGTAAGAGACTTAGGCAAACATGGCCTTGATTGTCAAGAACTCTTACGATCAATCTTGGATCCCGAGACGACTCACACACTCTATGATGGACAATGGATGATGGTGGGGGATGACGGTGTTATGGTGGTGGTGGGTGGTGGATGAAGTGTGAGAGAGGTGGTGTGCCAAGGGATGAGAGAGAATGAAGCCAAGCTCCTCTATTTATAGGCTGAACAGAAGGCTGGACACGGCCCCGTGTCCGCTGGACACGGCCCCGTGCCCGTCTGACATTCTCTCACTTCATTAATTGTAATTGCGAATTACAATTAATGCGCCTGCTGTACTTTCACCACGCCCCCGTGCTCGCTGGACACGGCCCCGTGGTGGGCAATGGAAGCTTCTACTGGTTTGTCTTTTCTGCTGCTTCCTGGGCACGCCCCCGTGTTCGCTGGACACGGGGCGTGTTCAGACTCTGTTCCTTCTTCTTTGCCTTGGGAGGTGCCGTTGAGGGTCCGGGCAGTCTACTTTTGTTCCTTTTCTTGTATTTATGGTAGAATTAGCTGTCTTTTTGCTTCTTTTGTGATTTTGAGCTCATTTCATCCTGAAAATACAAAAGGAAGACAAAAACACTCTTTTTCCAACATTAGTACTTAAAAAGGGTTAGTTTTATGCCTTAATTGATGTGATTTATATGTTGCATTTTACACACATCAGTGTGTTTTACAAATCATATGCCCTCTGTTAATAACTTAAAACACAATTTGATTTGATACTGCATGAAGTCCTCTGTTATAAAGTTATGAGCTTAAAACACAGTGCATACTGAATGATACCTTATGTCTACTATTAATAACTTAAAACACAGGTTAATGTGATACTACATGATTGCTCATCACCACTATTGTGTACTTAAAACACAATTCAAATTAAAACACAATCTGGATAGGGTGGTACATCAAAATAAAACACAATCTGATTAAAATGTTTATCATGCAGGGTGATGCTTTGTCAGTGTATTTGGAAAATGTTGGGCATCCAGCGGCCAGGAAGATCAGACAATCATTTATATTATGGGATCTATAAAAAACATTGACTTTAGCACTCTAACTGTTAAAACACAGCACCAAGAACATGCTGATGGTTTCAAGTTTGATAACTAGTTAACTTTGAAGAAAAACATGATGATGGAAGTTAAAAACACAACAACAATATCTAAAAAAACAGTAATCTGCCTATTACAAAACCACCTTTATATTATGGAATCTATAAAAAATTGGCTCTAGCCCTGTAATATGTTAAAACACAGCACCAAGAACATACTGATAGTTTCCAGTAATCTTCTGAACAATGGAATGTGCGATTGGTTTAGATTTCGAAAACAAACTATTCAGAAAATCATGAAGAAAAACGGTTACAAATATGGACGTGGATAGTTAGTTAATGAAGATAAATTCAAAAAATATAAATAGAATGTGAAAGTACACAATTGTCCTTCTAGTTAAAAATCTTCAATGCCACATGTCGCATTCTAATTGCTTCCTAGACTTTCTAGGAAAAACCCACTTTCTACCCAACTCCTCCTATATATATATATATATATATATATATATATATATATATATATATATATATATATATATATATATATATATATATATATATTGAGGCACATCTCCACACCCTAGGTCCATCTCCTTTAGGCTCATCCTCACACCCACCTACGTGGACGCCTACATGACGGATCATCCTATAAGGACTACCCTTCTCCACACCCCATAGTCTAAGAAGCTCAACACACTGATGTGGTCTTCTGTTAACTTTGCTGGACATGTCATCTTGTTGTAACATAATTATCGTAAGACTTTTCAGAACCACCAAATAGTTGAATTATAGGGAAGGCTTTAAATACGTTTTTGTGGGGTTGTAGGGTTGTTTGGCAACTTCTGAACAATTAAGTGTTGAACCAGTAAGAGCCAATATAATGCTTAACCGTTCAGAGGCAAATTTCTAACCAATTCAGATAAGATGTCTTAACCATTTAGACTCAGTATAATGCTTAACCGTTCAGAGTCATATGTCCGAATCATTCAGGCTTCTACTCACGAAACAAACAATCTAAACCTTTAAATGTTGAACCAGTAAAAAAGTAGTCTGAATCAATGTTTTAAAAACCGGTAAATACCGGCCGGTTATACCGGTATTACCATTTCCAGATGTAAATCCGGTACGAAACACTCCGGTAAATAACTGAAACGGCATAAGGTTTGTACCGGCGGTAAAATCCGGTATACCGGTTTGAAATGTAATACCGGTACCGGCCCATGGTTATTTTAGTTTGAGTTGTTACTAATTTTTATTATATATGTTACTTATATTATGTAAGTTTTATATATTATGATTATTTGTAACTAAAAGTTCTTATTTAATATTGTATGAAACGAAAATAGTTGATGTATTCAACACTCAAATGGCTTAAACATATCGTACACTTTCATCTAAAAGAGCTTGTTGGAAAATTGAATGGTTTTCGATTATCTTTTGGACTATTTTTTATTATGTATTTACTTCTAATCATCTTTTAATATGTAATCATGCATTTTTTTATTAACTTTTGAGTTCATGTTGTACTTTATGAATTTATAGAATTAGCTAGTCAACCCGGTTAAACCGCTCGGTACAACCTGGTTCAACCGGTTGAACCATTTTTTAGCCTTATCCGGTTTGATTTAAAAACCGGTTTTTAAAACATGGGTCTGAATCATTAAGAGTCTCATTAAGAACTAAACAGACAGCTCATAAACAATCTACTTTGTTGTATATTTATTATACGCCCAAACAAAAAATCTAACACGAACAAAATTTTATGTTCATTTGTTTCAACTTTTTAACCAACACGGGTGGATTTTCGTTCTTTTACATTAACTCGTGAACAATTATAGACCCGTTTTCGTTCATTTTAAGTTTAAAGTTTAGATGAAATGTATACATTTGTAAAACAAGTAAAAGATGTGATAAATAATTGAGTTAAATGTCATTTTAATCCCTGTGGTTTGGGTCATTTTGCCAGTTTAGTCCAAAGGTTTGAAACTTTGCCATTTTAGTCCAAATAGTTTCAAACGTTCCAATTTTAGTCCACTATGTTAACTCCGTCCATTTTTTATGTTAGCTAGAAGGGTAATTCGATCATTTTATATGGTTGAATTGACCTTCTAGTTAACAGAATTACATATAAAATGATCGAATTACCTTTCTAGCTAACATAAAAAATGAACGGAGTTAACCCAGTGGACTAAATGGCAACGCTTGAAACTATTTGGACTAAAATGGCAACGTTTCAAACCTTTGGACTAAACTGACAAAATGTCTCAAACCACAGGGACTAAAATGGCATTTAACTCTAAATAATCTTTCGTCTGTTGGTCCAAAAAGGTTTCACCGTTGCTATTTTATTCCAATAGGTTAACTTCATTCATTTTTCTGTTAACTAGAAGGGCACTTCGGTCATTTTATATGGTCGAATTGCCCTTCTAGTTAACAGGAATTACATATAAAATGACCGAATTGCCCTCTCGTTAACAAAAAAATGGATAAAGCTAACCTAGAGGACTAAAATGGCAACAGTGAAACTTTTTTAGACCCACAAGCGAAAAATGAAACCTTTGAACTAAACTGATAAAATGGCCCAAACCACATCTACTAAAATTAGATTTAACTCTAAATAAAAAATATATATAAGAAACTACCGGTGAAAAATAGTATATTTGTAGTACGGGTGAACGAGTGGATATATTATGATTGATGTGTGTGCATCTGGAACAGTAGTTTTGTCAAAATAAAATTATGATGGATTTATTTTCGACAAAATAAATGTAAATAAATAGACGAGGAATCATTTGTACTTTGAGCTATGGCCCATGAACTCAGCCCAGGTTAATTAAAACAATCAAATTGCCGTTCTAAAAAAATTAAAACAATCAATTCATCAATAAATGCCTGTTTCTAGTTGAAACCATTTCAAAACCAAAGTCTAAATTTTAAAATATGTAATGTTCTTGTTGTGGCCACCTCGGTTGAGGCTGGTGTTCGTTATTGAAGTTTACTTTAAAAAAAAAGTTTAAAATCTTGTAAAACTAAAGACATTATGAAATTGATAAAATGAAAGGAAATCATTCGAGATTTATGGTTAAAACCGATTTGAATACCCATAATTTATATGTCTCCTAGAAGTCTAGAACCAACAGTCGCTTTAGGTTAGATAACTTTTCTACCAGCACCACGTTTCCACTTGTTATTCGAGTTCAAGCTCAACTTAAGGTTGTCGAAGTTAGCTTATAAGAAGCTGCACGAATCTCATCGAGCCCTATGCAACATGGAAGTGTGACAATATATGTAATTAGAGCCACCGACGAGTCTAACTTTTGTAAAGATGTTTAAATTGAACACAACCTCGTCCAACTAGTAGTATTATAAACTTTTGATTGATATGGTTTATGAGTAATATTTTGAGCCGACCTCAAACTTGTATTGTGAAGGCTCGTAAGCCATTTAACGAAGTTTGAGCTTAGTATAATACACCTGAACCCAGTGCGCATCCGACTTTAACATTTTTGTTCCTCCATTCTATGAATGAGTTTTGTCATTGGCGCTAAAAGAATCATAACATGGGCATATGTGAATTGACTTGTTAACCTGTTGTTTCATTGAGCATAAAGTAACTTAAATCTATAATTGTCAAAGTGAATTGTGAAAACTATGATAATTCAAAATTACAATGGTTAATAGTTGTTCTCTTTACATAATACTAAATGACGGTAAAAAAAAAGTTATTTCAAAAAGAACAACATGAAAAAAATAATAGTTAAAAAGCGTTCAAAAAAGCAAATGAAGATAGCCATTAAATAGTTATAAATATGTGTAATTGACTTTCTGGTGCATTGACAACCTCGTGACCTTGTAAAGTGGAGACCATGAATTCAAGTCTCGCTTATAATAAAAATTGTTGGTCATAGCCGGTTAGTGATAACCAACTTGCTTCATTAAGATAATTAGAAGTTTGGAATCACAACCAACTCTATAATTCACTCTAGTTAAGTCTAGGTTGCATGTAGTGGGCGTTAAGCACATGCCAAGTCACCACTGTCCTCTCGGTTAAACCATGTCAAGCAGTGACGGATTCAGAAATATTTTCCACCGGATTACTTTTGGTAGATTCTCACTAATTTTTTCAAATCATATAAGGCTTCCACTAATTTTTTTCCATTTTTTTCAAACCAACGGGGTTTCGGGAACCCCCAAAACACCCCTAGATCATTGCAAATATTCTTACGTTATAACTTGCATTATTAAACTTGTTTACAATGTGAATTGTTTTGAATTAAAGTAATATTTTAAGTACTTACTAAAATAAGATGTCATATTACATAGAGTAAATTACGTTTTTGGCCCCTGTGCTTATATCACTTTTACTATATTAGCCCAAAATAAGAATTTTTAACATATCTGCCCCTATGGTCTCTATAACTAACCATTTTGGCCCCTAAGTCTTAACCATTTTAGCCCTCATGGTCTCTATAACTAACCATTTTGGCCCCCACGATCTCTAGACTTGGGGGCCAAAATGGTTAGTTATAGAAACCATGGGGGCAGCAGATATGTTAAAAATTCTTATTTTGGACTAATATAGTAAAAGTGATATAACCACAGGGGCCAAAAACGTAATTTACTCTATTACATAATTTAACAAAACCAATATATCAAGCACTTATTTCTACTTTTTAATACACAAAACTAAAAAGAGTTTTATTAAATCTGAAATATAAGATAACTATAAAGAGTTTTATTCTGTATTTTTGTAGTTAGTGAGGGGAGGTCTTGGGTTCAAGTCCTACCGACGACAAAGATTAAAAGAAATTTGCCGTTCAAACAAAAAAAGTATTTATCTTGGATTTTACTATTTTTATACTTGCTTATAGAAAATATGCTGCATGGTTTTAGGTGCATGCATTCATCTTTAAAAGAAAAAAAAACATAAGATACTTTAACTACTGAGAATCCTAAACATAGATTACACAGCTTAAACCTTAAAACCGACACCTATAATCTACTTCCATATCGAAAACAAAAGGTAAAACCCGAAAACAGTATCTTACAAGGAGGAAACCTCAACTGAAAATCAGAGACCCTCACTGCAAAAACTTGACGGCACGACCGCGATTTCCAAACGACCAGTCCATTCTTCGCCTGGTTTCAAAGTAATCGGTTTCTCTATCGCTGCACCATCCACACATAGCATTTGCTTGTATTCATCGTCTCCGAAATCAGACATCGCTTTTGATTTCTTCTCCCATGGATTCCACACCACTTTATTTACACAAATTACAATAAAAACGTTATATTGGTCGTAAACAAATAATGGGATTTGTATTGGTTTTGAATGTAAAAAGTAGCCAGTTTGACCTCAAAAGTCAAAGTATGCCTCTGTCGCTAGTGAAAGTCGATCAAGTTTTAAAAAACGACACGAAACACGTCAAGAACGACTAGTGGATGATATACATATACTAGTTCTGTTTTCCTGATTTACGGAACAAATGAAATAAAGCATGTTTGACTTTTGAGGTCAACTCAACATAGTTAAAACTTCAAAATTCATATCGTTCCTTTCGATATTTGAGAAAAATCAACCACCGAATGAATTTTCTTAAACATCAGCTATCAATTTAAAAAACGTTGGTCCTCGAGTTGTAACAAAATCTATATTTTACTTGAACTTGAAGATTAGTAAGTTTGACCAGAAACGTTAAAAGGTAAAAAGCCGATAATCTCGCTTACCAACATCCGGCAGTCCTTCCTTTCGTAACACGTATGTACGCTTCCTTTCATGATCAAGTACAGCAATACAACTCGGAGAACTAAGATAAACACGATCGATCTGAAACAAACAAACAAACAATCAAACCTTTCAATAACATTTCTTTTAATGAACTTTAATATACAAATTTTTAATAACTTTTTAAAAACTCGAGAAGTCAAAAGATTTACCTCGGATTCAAAAGTAATAGCATCTCCTTGTTCTGTGAAACGCTCTCTTTTACAAAGGTTGTCAAAGTAGTCCATTGTCTCTAGCCCTTCGATCCTCACTTCACTATTAATCACAAAATACTTTTTAAGCAGAAAAATAAATAAATTATTGAGCTTTCATAATTTTAATAAATAAAGAAGAAAATAACATCTAGGACCCATACCTTATGTCAGAGACAGAGAAATACGAGTGATACGCGAAAGAAAAACTAAAAGGCTTCCCATTGACGTTCCTAACGCGAGATATTAATGTCAAGTTTCCATCCATCCCAAGTGAGACTCGAAGACGAAACTCAAAGCTGTGGGATATAAATTTCAGTTATGGATAATGGGTCAAAAATTCTAAATAAAAAATAGAGTAAAATGCTATTTTCGTCCCTGGGGTTTGCTAGTTTTGCGACTTTCGTCCAAAGGTTTGTTTTTTCGCATCTGGATCCAAAAGGTTTGAAATCTTGCCATTTTCATCCGGCTCGTTAACTCCATCCATTTTTCTCTGTTAAGTCAGGGGTATTTCTGTCTTTTTTGCTAACTTAAAGGGCAATTCCGTCCTTTTTTCACTTTATGTAAAAAGACCGAATACCCTTGAAAAGGACCGAATTGACTTTTAAGTTAACAAAAAAGACGGAAATACCCCTGACTTAACGGAGAAATATGGATGGAGTTAACGAGCCGGATAAAAATGGCAAGATTTCAAACCTTTTGGATCCAGATATGGAAAAACAAAGCTTCGGACGAAAGTCACAAAACTAACCAAACCTCAGGGGCGAAAATGATTTTTACTCTAAAAAATATTAGCTAAAAAGGAAACGAGTCAAACAACTAAAGTAGAACCTGTGTGGCCAAAACTTGAGATCTTCTTCGGACGGTTTAAGAAGCAAGTCAACGAAGGATTTCCATTGGGGATCGTTGGCGGGAAGTGGCGGAGCATCGTCATCAACCGCCCATATTTTGTTTCTTGCAAACCCGTGTTGCTCAAGTGAATCACAGTTACCAAACTACAATAAGCGGTATACACATAAGTGAACTAGGCCCGTTGATTGCAAATAAAGTGAACTAGCAACTAGGCCCGTTGATTGCACGGGAATCATAAACATACCTGAGGAAAACAAATTGGAATACCTCCTCGCATTGGCTTCGCGGATTTAAGAATTCCCTAAAATTGTATCAATATATAAGCATTATTGACCAATTATACATCATATAATCAATCCGATGAACTATATGGTAAACAAAAAGATGTTAAATTTAACTGAAATCTTGCAAATTATCATCAAAAAACACAAATTAATGCAAAAATATCATACCTTGTTGCTCATAAACAAAAGTTCTTCGCCTCTTTCATTTCGCCATGAAGTAACTTGACCTCCAAGCAAGCTAACCTGCAAAAAATGCGCAAATATACAAAGATTAATTAATGTAAGATTTTCTTGAAAACAAACAGAAATTATTAAATTTACAAAACTAACCCTAGCCGAAGCTCCTAGTGGATTCCGAAGAACGATTTGCTCAATTCCATTCCAGTCCTTTGTTGTTTCAAGAGCCATCCTGGTATCCCAAACAGCTGCAGAGTGTCCCATTTTTCTCTCACACAAACCCTAGAATGCCCGATAAACGTGTTTCTAACAAACCCTAATCACACTTTTCTAGTGTGCCAAATGCAGAAACCATAAAAACAATATTTTTGTGATCTTGTTGACTCAAAAATCTTCAAAATCCTGGACTACTTGTTCTGAGTTTGCTTAAATAGACCCTCAATGTAATCCATTACTTCGGTTTTAAAGAACGAATGCTTCTATTCATAGTTCATAGTTTCATACCACCTAGCAAAGGATTAGATTGACAAAAGTCAAGATTTTTATGCAAAACTAATATTCAAACTCAAAAGATTCAAACAAAAGGAATTTGTTTAGACTATAACAAGAAAAAAACACATATAGCAAAATTGCTCCATCACTCTTATAACACAATCCACTTTACTATTTCAAGACTGAATTTCTAGAATTTTATATTTGAAAAATTATAAGCCACAAAAAAATAGTTCCAAGATCTTCTACCTAAATTTCAACAGAAAAAAAAAAAAAAAAACATGTTTTCAACCAGAATTGTCAAACACTTCATACTTTAAACAATACCTATAGTCAACCTTACAATTTCCAAGGTATTTGATGATAATTCTTTACAAATTTACCATTTATCATATACATATTAACAACAATAAAAAAAGAAATAAACCCTTATCCCTAAATTAAATCAACATCTCACAGTTAAATTCCCAAAAAAAATAAATTAAAGATAAAAACTTTAATCATCCATAAGTTCAAGATAATTCTTAACAAATTTACCATTTATCATATATATACATATTAACAGCAATAAAAAAAAAAAAAAAACCCTTATCCCTGAATGAAATCAACATCTCACAATTAAATTCCCAAAAATAAAAAATAAAAACTTTAATTATCCAGTTATTAAAGTTAGTCCAAACAACACCCTTTTCCCCAATTCAAGAACACAAATACAAGATCACAATCTTTAAAAACACATTCATCCCACATTTACCAAACAAAAACACAACCCAATTCCTAACATTTCAGATCCAAATGTCACACAACATACACTTAAAAAAAAAAAAAAAAAAAAACATAAACAATATTCACTCACATTGATAACTTGAGATATGTAAAGTTGTAAACCACTTCAAATCAAGAACTCATGAGATGAATTCAAGAAGTTTAAATAAACATGAAAGTCGACAAGAAGAGAATAAAGAAACATGGGGAAAGAGGCAAGATTGTGAAAACATGTGCAACAAGATAATAAAATATATAAACGTTAAGCAAAAATTAAGGGGAAATAAATGAAGGGTACCTTCAAATTTTTATTATCTGCTTGGGGGAGACGAAGGGGGACGTGGAAGATACGTGAAGTACATGTAAGTTGTACAAAACGGTCAAGATTTATATATATAAAAAGAATTGTGGGATTTTGTTTAAATTATTTTTTAATTAAAAGTATTGGGGGGACAAAAAGGTTTCAACTTGATGAAGGAACTGGATCAAGAGGTTATGGGCCAGCAAGATGATAATAAATATATAGATGGCTAAATGTTTGGTTTTGCCCCTTTGTTTATCATGCAAGTATGTTTAGATCCCTTGTGGTTTGTTGAAATGGTTGTTAAGAGTATGGTAGTCGGGCTTTCTACGAAAAACCACATTGTTACTGCTCGAGGTTGATCCATGGACCGAATCTTGCTTCCACGGGTGGGTTGTGGCGACAGGGATACATATCTCTCTGTCTTGTTCAGATTAGAGACGGTTTATTTTCTCTCCTTCATTCTTCTCTCTTCCACATCAGCATCTGTCCCTATTGTAGATGCTTTATGAAAATTGTACAAGGGTATGTTGGTTCTCGCTCATTTACATGGTTGGCATATCTAATGAATTTAACATATATGTAATATGCTAATGTAGTGGATCAACGGTGCGGTGATATGCCTAGTTTGACAATGTAATCTTATGATTTTTTTTTTATGTATGGTAGATTGGTATAAGTTTGAAGACGTGTAGGTGAATATAGTAAGTTATGATAATCGTATCTTTTTGTGGGCTAAACCCTATTTTGAGAACTCAAACAATATTTTTATTTTAACATTATTTTCATTAAAATATAAAAAGATGGAAAAAATTTTAGAAAAAAATTCAGTCCTTTAATAAATTTATGTTATGTACGATTGTAGGTGAATGAATAAGAAAGAAAATGTAGTCACTTTGAGTTGGGTTTATTAATTTCCAACACTTACCATTTCTGTTATTTCAGAATTTATATCATACCCACCCCTTTTTAAATTGGCTAAGGGTTGTCAAAATAGAAATAACATAAATAAAACCGAGTGGCCGAGTGTTTACACCAACTCATACAGGACCATACGTAATGAGCATTATAGGGGTGTGAAGGGGCTTGATAACATCCTTAACACCGTCTCTGGGAATTACAGGAGCATGAAGACGGATGAGCGTTTCTAGCATAACGCCAAATGAAGAGAAAAAAATTGGAAAGTAATGATTGAAAGGGTATTAAGAGGCGTTAACCGTTGCACATCTTTTAAGAGACGTTATGATGTTGATGTGACCAAAAATGCCCCCTACGAACATTAACCATTATGGATGATCAATGTTAAAAAGAATAATAATTACTATATAAAGCTTAAATTAGGTACATGTGTGCTTTACATAAATGTATCTAAAATAATTTATTAGAACTAACGCGTTAAATGTAACATTTTTTAGAAGTAAGATTTTCTAATTTCTAAGCTCCTTCGTAGTGGGGCGTTATGTTTGGGTTTTTTTATCTGATAGCGCCCCATAGCGCCCCGAACACCACGACGGGTGGCGCTATGGGGGTCAATTTTGGGTGTGGCGCCATAGCCATAGGGCGTGATTTTTCTTGAGAGGGAGGAGGGCTATGGTTTTGACCAATCAAAAAATAGTTAGTGTTTTTTTAATTAATTAATAAAAATAAAATTAATAATTAGGTAATAATGGGTAGGGACTTTATGACTACGGGCTCTAGTGATATAACGCCTCATAAAGCCCCTGCGTGAGGTGGCCGTGTCGCATAACGCGCACAAAGGGGCTTTATGACTACACCTGGCCTAAGGCCATGTGTAGTCATAAAGCCCTTTTGTGGGCGTTATGCGACACGTGTCGTGCCACGTCACACAGGGGCTTTATGGGGCGTTATGTCACTAGAGCCCGTAGTCATAAAGCCCCTACCTCATCATAACCAAAGTGTAAAATGCAGGGACCAAAGTGTAAAATGCAGGGACCAAAGTGTTTTAATGCAGGGACCAAAGTGTAAAATGCAGGGACCAAAGTGGAAAATGCAGAACAAATAAATACCTTCTCACGCCGCGAAAAATCTCACGCCGTTTGTTTTTTTTTGGTCATGGCGCCCCGGGGGGCGGTGTTCTTGGCGCCATAGCGGCGCTATGGACCTTTCTCGCGCTCCATTACACATAACCTAAGAGGTAATCATTTTTTGTCTATTTGAATTCTAAAAAATTCATATACCCGTTAAAAGATATAATAACATGGAGATTTTATAAATTCTATTAAAATAAAAGTAAGTTTATATTTCATTCAAACTAACCAAATTCGAAAATACTATGACCACATATTATTAAATTTCATTGAACTTGTTCAGGTTTGTTTATTTGTTGTTTGATTGAGGTCAAAGGTGAGGAACCAAACGATCAACATCATGTTGATGATAATGTCACCATCAAATCATTTGTGTTCGAATCGTTTATCTAATTTTAGCTCTTATAATACATGGAAAAAAATGAAGTGTACAAAATGTAGAACACATGGCATCAATCATTGAATTATTTGAGTATAATAATTGTAACATATGAGTATTCGCAACTCACAAGAAATGTAGCTGTTTTCAATCCTAGGGCAACCAACTCAGCAAATGTAATTGTGATATAACTTATAAAAGTTTAGTACATACATAACTTTCAAAGATATTCTTTTACGTAAAACAAATACCTATATTGATTACGTGAGCTTCACAGTGATCTAGATTGTCTGAGGTCTCAATTGAACCACGACGCCTTGTAGTCAGATAAACGATCGTCACCATGAGCTTCACAGTGATCTAGGGTTTCGATTGAAAGGGTTGAAGCGCCAACACAGTCGGCGAAACTTCCCCGAAGTTCCCTTTTCTACGGCTGTAGGGCGGCGACATGTGTGACCGCCGGTAACCACCTCACGGCAGCTGTCTTTCAACAATGGGTGTAGGGCAGGGTTGAGGGTTTTATATGGTGAGTTGGTAATTTAAAAAAAAAAAAAAAAACCCTGTTCATTACTGTTTAATACTTTTTGTTTTTAATATATGTATAATTCTGGCTGTATTTGTTTTTAACAGATTAAATAAGT
Organism: Helianthus annuus; assembly: GCF_002127325.2. Taxonomy (NCBI): domain Eukaryota; kingdom Viridiplantae; phylum Streptophyta; class Magnoliopsida; order Asterales; family Asteraceae; genus Helianthus; species Helianthus annuus. The sequence continues at coordinate 188,864,358 of NC_035436.2, read as the reverse complement.
AAAAATAAAAACAGACAAAAATGAGATGGATCGAATAAGTTACATGGTCGATGGTAAAATTAAATAATAATAACAATACTCATAATCATATCATAATAATTGAAATAATTATAATATTAATAATAGGTGTTTAAAAGTTATGGAATTCTTTGTCATACACATTCTACAATAATGATAAATTTTCATACAATTATTGTAGGCATCGCTATTGTGTTATCTGCCAAAAGGGATAAAAAAGAAAATGACTCAAATGATTTTGTTTATTCTGTTTAGGCGGAAGAAAATTTAACGTGAGAATTAAAATAAGAAATATTAGTAAATTTATCCTATATGTAAAGTCTCTGAAATTTAGAAAGTGTAGAAAGACAAAATACATTGTAAAATATCACACAATAGATCACAAAATATAAGACAATATCGAGAAATATAACGCAATACCGAGGAAAAAGACACGATAACACAAATAAATAAAAGACACATTACCAAATAAAAAGATACAATGATCTAAACAAAAATTCTAAAATCTACAAGGTAAAAATGCAAAGCAAAACCTTAAAATCTAAGATTGTAGGGTTTGACGAGACGGTTCCAATACCGCTAGAATGAGCTCAATCATAGTGCATTTGATACCCTTTCTATGACTTTTATATTTTTAAAAGATTGTGTATTTGAACCTAGCCATAGGACTGTATTGTATATAGAATGAAAAAAATAACCTAATCGTAGTTAGTATAATGATATATTTATCAAATTGTAGATGTAAAACTTTAATGTCAAACAAATAAAGGAAATAGTTTTCTCTTGATTTCCTCCAAGATTTCTCCTCTAACATTGTAATTTCCCTCTAATATATCTCTTCTTAAATCAACTCAAATATTTTTGTAAAATTTATTAAAAGTTTGTTTTTCATATGCATAATTGTATTATTTTTGTGTAACTTTTAAATCCTATGCAATGATGTTATGTGTAAACGGGTAGGTAGGAGTATATATGTGTAAGTGTATTAATACATGTAAGTGTATAGGTTAAAGTATAATTGCATAGGTATAATCATATAGAACATTATATGTGGGTAAAAGTATATTATATGTTATAATAATGTTTAGGTATAATTACAATTGTATATGTATAATAATGTTGTAACATATACAAATATTATGTTATAAAAATAGGTAAATTTTGATTTCAATTTAAATGATCCAAAATTGTCTCTTGAAATCTTTGGTAATGTGTTAATTTACAGAAATTTCCTAAACATACACAAAAAATTAGAAACATACATAGAAGACTAAAATGTTGTAGCATTATACATAGATTATGATTAAACCATATAGAGAGAGGGGAGAGTGGGGCGCGTCAATACATAATCATTTTAGTTAAACAGTTGCTAGAACCACATAATCTATACATATAATAAAGTAAATCACATGAGGACACGTGGCATTTTATGAGTTGATCTCAATTATTTTTTCCCTCCTAAATAAATAGATATAGATAATATTTTTTTAATAAGATTCAAATAAAAGAAATATTATTTTAATACATGAATTTTATCTTTTTATCCTTTACCCTAAATAAATAGATATAGATTATATCTCAAATAAAAAATATATTATTTTAATCCATAAACTTTATCTTTTACCATTTTTGTTTTCCATTTATATTTATCATATCTTTGCTTTATAGTAGAGATTAATAAAATTCAATTATAATAAAATAAACATGTAAATAACTAATGGCTTTACTAACGTTTTAGACTTTCAATGTAAAAATATCAATAAAATATAAGTAATAATAAAATAAATATATAAGAACTAAAGTTCGTAGGCGTAATCCGTATGAGTTTATTTTGTTTAGAATTTTTTTGAATTTTTTTATTGTTAGTTATTTTTACAAATTAATCATTTTTAATTGGTTGCTTTTATAGGCGAGATCGTATACTTCCGTATGGTAAGGGGATGCGACAACCGAGCGACAAACGAGCTGAGATACTTTCACTTTGTCATTAGACTTATGTAGTATGTATATGCAACTTTCTTTTATGCACGTTTAATTTTAGTGTCAATCAAGACCATTAAACATTCAAATTAGATAACAATGAGAATATTACAAATAAGACAACCAATGTGGTGTACTAAATTTTTTTTAGTGAAATCTGAATTATTCGTTGTATTTTTTTTTTTACCTATCATATGGGTTTTTAAGTTTATTTTATTTATATTAAAATTATTTTTATTATTTTAATTAAAACCAAACAAATTCAAAGTATTTTCATTTGTTAAACCACGTGTACACGTGGGCTCTAACCTAGTATGTTTGTATATATTATTTTATTTATCGATATAACGAGAGTTGATTAGATGATAGAGTAGTTAGTTACATAATCATTTTATTTTAATTATTACACGAAAATCACGATATATCACATAGTAAAACTTGGATAATACTAAGTTAAGAGGAAAGATGACACATGTTCGAACCTGAGAATGAAGCTACAGTCCTCTTGTCTCCAATCAAACACTAAACAAGAATAAAATCTTAGAGGATAAAGATAGAAGAGAAGAAAAACACTTTCATGTAAAAGGACAAAATTGATTAAGTCATTATATGTTAACTTATCATATATTAAATAAAGAAAATCATTTCGTGTGTGTATAATGTATATAATAGGTTAGAACCCCGTGTATTATACGGATTAAATAAATAAATATTTTACATATTAAATAATTAAAAACCCTGTATAATTCATAAGTTGAATAAAACTAATTTTATACACCAAATAATAATTATAAAAAAGTTTTATTTTTAAAACCCACATGTATTACACGGGTTGAATATATGTAATTTTGTATAGTAAATAATAAAAGAAGTTATATCTTTAAAAAAAACCTTGTGCATTACACGTGTTGAATAAATCTAATTTTATATACGAGAAAAAACTAAAAAATAGATGACTCTAATGAATGACATATGTCCCATAAATAGTTTTTTTTATTATATAGTATGATAATAATATGAAAAGTATTTAGGGTTAACTTGTAAATCAGAAAAAACCAATGTACCATTTCCAGAATTGAATAAGTCATTCAAATTTTCTTTACAATAATTAACTTCAAATTTGATAAAGAAAAAACAATCTACTATTTTGTAATCGGATAGCCTTGGGCAATTCCTGTATCTTCTAGAATAAATATACTATATACAAAGGTTATTGGATTTAAATAATCCTAAGTTTCATCTGTTGGCCGATAATAATCCCAACTTTAAAAATTACATCCAATAATCCCAACTTGTAAAAGTTTGGCCGTCATTGATCATTTTCAAACATATAAGAATTTGGTATCCTCAATAGATTCAATTACAACTAGAGACTCCTTAATTGAGTTAAGTGGACCTATGTTAGAAAAAGATCAATGGCGGCCAAAGCTTTACAAATTGGGATTATTGTAAGGAATTTTTAAAGTTTGAATTATTATCGACCAACAGGTGAAACTTAGGATTATTAAAATCCAATATCCCATATACAAATGAATAATTCAAGCTTCCAACCTTTTAGTTATGAATTACCTAATTTACCAACATAATGTCCCCTTAAGTAGTGTAATCCAATAGCTCATTCAACTTTTATTTATAATAAGAATAAACTGAAATTTGCATCCATGTGTTTTTTAGCGGAGTCAACGATTTGAGCTTCTAACCTTTAAGTTATGGAGTGCATAATTTACCAACAACATGCCCCCTTAGTAGCGTAATCAGACAACTCATTAATCTTTTCTTTACAATAAGAGTAAACTGCAATTTGTGTCCATGTGTTTTTAGCGGAGTCAACTTGAGTCCCCACTTTGAATATTTTGCTTCTTGAGTTCCTCTAGTCTTGTTTGAGTTACGCTTTGAACTTCTTCCTGTAACATATTGCACAAACTGTTTGCATTATCCTTTAATGATATGTTTTATTAAGTTATCTTTATCTAGATTATATTTATTTATAACCATGTGTTGTGTTGTATTGAAATTGTACACTTCGTCACATCATGCGCGGGTTCCCTACAATATGTATATGTGGGTGAGGGAGAGAGATCCAATTATTATAAAAAGAATACATGGGGAACCAAGAAAGATTCTAACACAACATATCTACACATGCCTAAATTATAAATTTTAGAAAAATGATATTTGTAGCAATTTATCTATGTATGTGTTATATTATTTCAAATCATCATCTAGACGTCACCTCATTTAGACGTCACCTCATTTGGGGACTTTAAAGTCCATTCCTTTAATAATCTTGCAATGGTTTAAAGTCTCCATCATCATTACCTAATAATTTTTTAATTTAAATTAAACATGCCGCCCACTCCCAATGCGTGCAATCAATGCTACCCAACATCTCAGCTTCTTCTCGCAAATACCGAATCGCCTCCGGTGTCATTGCGAGAAGCATATCGTCAATCAATCCATCGGATGAGAAGCTGGACGAATCGAATGAAGAGGGGGATAACATTTTTTTATAAAAATGATTGGAGAGAGTTTGTATGTTTTAGTGAGTTAGTTTGTGATTGGGGTTTGTGAAATATATGTGTGTGTGTGTGTGAAATATATGAAAGTTTTAAGGTTTTTTCTTTTTTTTTGAATTCAACCGTTGATGAACGGTCTTATTTGACCAAAACCTCGAAACAGCAAATGACGCCCGTTAGGGCTTGGCGAAGAGAACAATCTGTAACGCCCCAAAACACGAATTATTAAAATTGTTAGTAAGACCCCATGTCTAATAAAATAGAATGTAATAACTAGGTTATAATACCTAGTCAAATGTTTAGTAAAACAAGCAAGGGTATAAACTTGGGGGACTAAAGAAGGACAAGGGGAAAAGTTATGTTTTAAATTAATAAAAACACACACACAAACACACACATTTTCGTGTGTTCTGGAACGATCAGAAGGGCTCCATAGGAGCCAAGCCCTAGTTCTTCAAAAAGCTTCAAATCAAGGGATGATTCAAGGCTCAAATTTGCGAATGAACACGGATTAATGATCACCATCACAAGGGGATCATAAGGTATGTCTTAAAAGTTAGTTTGGTGATTATGCATGAAGCGGGTTATGATGTAAATCACGAATTTGTATGAAATTGAGTATGAGTATGAGTATGTGTTAGAATCATCATTTGGAACATGGATTATGCATGAATTAGGTTAATTTGATGTTCAAGGGTGAAATCCATTAGTTATGGTGAGAATGATGATTTGAATCATCATCCATGTCTAATTCTTGTTGAATGTTGATGTATTTTGATTTGTATGATGGATTCTTGTTAGAGGAATTTAAAGAAATGTGATAGTAGTATGTTTGATGTTTGTGCATGTATGATTCATGTTGATTAGAAGGAAGAAATTGATGAATTATGTATGAGATTTGAAGGATATGCATGAACTAGTTGTACACTATGCTTAGGAGGTAGTACACATGTGACAACCCTCACTAAACCAGGTATCCGTACGATTTAATTAATAATTAATTGCTGCTTAATTACTGTGCTTAACTGAAATTGCTGACAAACTGCTACTTGATTTCTAGTACCTGTATATTCCTGCATCATACTTTGATTTCCGTCACTACATTATTTACAAGTTGAACCTTAGTGACAAACATGATGCACTAAAGCACAGTAGCATTACATTATTTACAAGTTGAACCTTAGTGACAAACATGATGCACTAAAGCACAGTAGCATTAGAACGGATAACCTATTGAACATGCTGATAAAGCCAGCATCAGGCAGACACTGCCTCTAAGGGCCTGTATGAGCCAGAAATATTTTACTACACCCATAGTGAGTGTAGGGATACAAGGGTTGTAGAACTGCGTCTCTAGGAATAAGATATAATGACTGGATGTGCCTAAAACGTACTCTAAGCACGAAAGACAGCACTTTTATTAACATACTAGCTTCTGGCTAACTAATAAAGTGCCAAAACATGAGGAAAATATTCCTGACACTTTGTAGAATAAGTTGTGTCACTAAAAGTATTATTTACGACACTTAAAAGCTTACTTAAGCACTTTAACGGATTACTATCCAACCGAACAACCGGACTATACCCGGAACATGAAAATATTGACAAAAATATTATTGGTCTCTTTCTGAGCCAGTTAGGGTCCCTGATTACCCTAACACCCGCATTATAACACATCACACCACTAACCGAGTTAACCCTAAATCTAACTTGGTTTAACATAACTAAACACTAACTATCTACTTGAAATCAAACTAGAACCCCCCCCCCCTTGGGCCGATCGGTCACATTGTGACCAAGTGTAGTACCATTTTGATTATTTTAATTGTTTATGCCTAATATCAAGGGGACATGTAATCCATTGGACGATGATCTTGATTTTGTCTATAAATACCTAGCTTAAACCCAAGAGATTAATCACTCACTAAACCACTCAAACACAACTCTCTCTCCCTCTACATAGCTCTCGGCCGAACACCCCACCCCCTACACATTCATTTTCGGCTCTTGTTCATTCCATTCCAACATCACACAAGTGTTCAAGGTCACGCATTAGGAGTCTTGGAGCAAACGGAAGTGGAAGGACCTCGTTATCTTGCTTTTATCCACCACATTTTCGCATAGATTCTTCCCTAGCCCCGAGCTAGAGGTATAACACTTAAAACTCATACTCGGATCATTCTAAGATGGTTAATAAGAGTTGTAACGGTTAAAACTCGGAAACTTGCATTTTGAATCTTTAAAGTCTACTAAAACATGAATATAGTTGGTTAAAGGCTTAATACTTGTGTAAAAGTTGTAGTACTTGGAAGTGATGATTATTTAGGCCCGATCTACGTTGTGGTAGCTCGGATCATCGTTTAACCCGACTTTGTTAAGATCATAGATCTTGACATAAGCTTGTTTCTATCGGTACAAGGGTTAAAAGGTGAAACTCTACCACACGAGAAACATGAACTTGTGTAAAAGTATTTTTACTTGTAAAATAGTGTTTAAAACTAGCGGATCTACGTATCTGCAAGTGGTATTTTCAAAGGACCAAGTGTCGAGAAAATCATGTTTTCTAAAAGACGGATAACACACTAACAAGTGTGATTTTTACAAACCACAAGCGTATAAACACTTGTGAAATGAAAGATCCGGCAAAATAACAATTTTTGTAAAAGATGACGGGAAGATGTAAAGATAGATTTATTCTAAAAACGAGGTTTTTACAAGATTTAGTTACTTTACACATAGATCCACAAAATATAACGGGATCTACACTATAGTTTTCGGAAAAACTACAAGTTCATGCGATTATACGATTTACATACTTGTTGACTAGTTTGATGTGTCGGAAATTGATTGGTTGATTTAAAGAAGTGTTGAAATGATTTTGTAAAAGAAAATGATACGCTTGAAAGCGTGGCCACCTCCCGTTACAAAGGAAACTCTGGCGAAATTTTTCTAAAAACCTAACACTTAGAATTATTTACAAGTGTTAGAATTATTTTCGACATGTTTTCAAAATATATTTCGCCACAACTTTATTTACAAATATTCGGAGGTGGGATTTTCACAAAACTAAACGCGACAAATATATATTTGGTAAATATATTTTTCACAACACTGTTTATGATTATTTTGTGAAAATACACAAATATTATTTTTAGAGTAAAAATAATATTTACAAACATTGACGAATCCAAAATAATACAAACGCTTTCACGATAAACATATAAGTTACAACGGTAATTATTATTACCTCACGATTACTAAAACGTAACTTACGCATTATACGGAAATGATTATGAACGTATAATTTATCAATGTATTATTTTTGGGGAAAAATTATGTGAAATGGAAATATAATATTTTTGAGAAAAATATTTATATTTGGAATGAAGATATATTAAGTGAGACTTAATATTATAAATTGAACGCACATGTATTAAATCCCCCATCCTTGGGAAGGAGATTAACTACCAAGTACATGCAAATATAAACACGAAATAGTTGTCTAACTATTTCCCAAAAACTTAAACTATAAAGCTAAGGCACGGTCATCCGTCTAATAGAATTAGCACATGTAGGTCGTTGCACAGCTGCCTGACATTCGGAGTACTTGGTATAGCGACGCACTGACTGTGAGTTCATGCCCCCCTTTTCTCTTAACTGTTTTCAGTTTTCTAAACTGCGGGGGTGAAATACATGTTACAATGTTTATGATTACTTTATACATGGTATGGTTAGCGTAAGGAGGGTTACTTCTTAGATCATGTGAGTGGGTAGGCGGAAACTTGAGGCCATTAATCCTCATGGTAGGACCGAGGGACAGGAGCGGTAGATCTATCTGGGTGTAGCGAGCCCAGCCCCAGGTCCAGCATAACGGACCTCGGGGTGACTTAGTGCCCGACGCATAAATCCGCTAGGTTTGAGTCTTCCTACTTGCACTTCACACATATCAATGGCCTTGCAAACCATTGGTGATCTCTTTTTCCTTATTTGCTACATACCAGGGTTTTGATAAAGACAAAGGTTTATTTACTCACTTACACATGAACTCGCTCAACATTATTGTTGATTTTTCAACTTACACGTATTTCAGGGAATTAAAAGATCTGGCACGGTATGGCATGTTTTTCCCGCTGCATTAGTCACCGAGGTCATCCAGGGTTCGGGGAATGTGACTCTTTCCTGGACAAGTCACAGTCCTTGAATCATGTTTATGTTAAGATTTGAATTTGTAATGTTTGGTGAACAAGTTTATGGTTGTTAGGGTGTTATCCCGTTAAGACAATGTTATGGTATTTTTATTTTAATGGATGATCTTGCATTTTTTTAATTCATATAGCTTGGTTATGATTAAGCTATGGTATTAAGAAGTCACACCAAATTAACCACGCTTCCGCAAAGCCAGGGTGTGACAGCTTGGTATCAGAGCTCTGATCATAGCGAACTAGGATTCTTTCTCGAGTCTAGACTATGATCACTAGGGCTCTCACGAAAACATTTTTACTGCATACCACTTAAGTCCAGATCCAAAACGTTTTTACAAACAAATGTTGAGCACCTTTTATTTATTTATGATTAGGCTCAGTCTTGGAGGCTGAGGCTCGGTCTTAGAGGCCGAGGCTCGATCTTAGAGATCGAGGTAGATGTTTATTATTTATAGGCTCAGTCTTGGAGGCTGAGGCTCGGTCTTGGAGGCCGAGGCTCGATCTTAGAGATCGAGGTAGATGGCTAGCTAGGCTAGGAAGAATAGGCTCAGTCTTGGAGGCTGAGGCTCGGTCTTGGAGGCCGAGGCTCGATCTTAGAGATCGAGCTAGATGGCTAGTGAGACTAGGAAGAGTAGGCTCAGTCTTGGAGGCTGAGGCTCGGTCTTGGAGGCCGAGGCTCGAATCTAAGAGGTCGAGGTAGATGATAGAGCAGTCTTGGAGACTGGGAGGAATTTGGCTAGTGGGACTAGGAGTGTCAGTCTAGGAGACTGGGAGGCTAGTGGGACTAGGAAAATTATTTGATTGTTTATTGTTGACTTACATGTTCATATGAATATATGATTGATTATTATACGTATATATGTTTGTGTTACAAACGTCATGCTTTCATCATGTACTAGAAAGATGGACACTACGAATCCCATGGCCATAGTATCAGACGACATAGTTTCATCGGAGCACGAGGTGCACATTTCCGATACTACCGGCACAGACGATGACGACTTTCAGCCCCTTTTGCGCTGCCTGATGTCGTAGCAGAGCCTACTGATGGCCATCTTGTTGGGAATTTTGCCATTCGCGGTGATCCCGGCTCCTGTGCCCCTTGCCGCTTATCCTGTTGTTGATATGCCCCCCCCCCCCCCCCCGACGTGGCCTCAGACGACGATGACGATCTACTAGAGGAGGACCCATTCGAGGGCGAGGCCCTATTGCTGCTGGTATTAACCTACTGCTTGCGGACGCTCCTGCAGGGGGAAACTCATGTCCATTCCCCTGCCTCAGACTCATTTGAGTTTCTGACATCCGTATTTTCGCATATACAGGGAATGCAGCGCCATTCACTCGACGCCGACCCTGATACGGCATCATCAGCTGCACCGGTTCCCGCACACAGCTTTGAGTTTGATCACAGTATTGAGGGTGATCCTGTTCTTCCACCTGGTTTTGATCCAGACCATGACCTTGAGTTCATACACTTAGACCAGCCCTTGGAGGATCCTGTAACCCCCTGTGATGGTTGATCCAGCTGATTTTGAGATGGAGTTTGTTGATCCAGAGCCAGCCGTGGCCCTGAGCCAGGCGTTGCTCTTGACCCCGCATTAGAGCATGACCTTGTTCATGCCAATGCACCTGCTGTCGCTCCTTGGTTGATCATCTGCTTGGACGAGAGAAAATGTGGGGTAACTGTGCAAGATAATTTATTATTACGGGGGCCCACGTAATAACGACTTGTAGTGCACAGAAATCCTGGTGGACTCTGCGGGTCAAACTAATGAAAACCAATGTAGCAGGAAACAACACGAACACGAATGACCAAGGCGATGAAGCCTCGAGTTCATTCTATTTCAAGCAACAAGCCAAATTGGCAAGCCTATGTGGAGGCTCAGAAAATTTATTTCCCCACCCATACATTGAGTATATTTATGTGTAAAATTGGGTGAGTACATGATGGCTTATGGTGCTATGTATCTCATAGACAATTGGAAATTTGTCTAACCCACTTCATGCCATTTTGGCAGAAGAGAATGCCACACCAGGCGTGACACAAACACCAGTATGTTGCCAAGGATAGAAGCCGAGCTGCAAAAACGCAACTCACAGGCAATTGCACGACATGAAGCTCTCCGCTTTTAGCACAGCAGTGGCACTACTGGAAATAACCCCCCCCCCCCCCCCAGCTGACCGCACCTATAAGCAGTTCCTGAACTGCAAGCCTTTGAACTTCGACGAAACAGGAAGCGCCTTTGCAATTGTTCGTTGGTCCGAAGAGATTGACTCCATTCTAAGAAAGACTAACTGTTCGCCCCAACAGAGTGATACCTTTACCTCGGGGTCATTTCTAGACGGCACACTCTCATGGTGGGACCATCAGGTTCAGGCCCTTGACACAGATGCTGCTTATGCACTGAGCTGGGATGAGCTAAAGGAAATGATGGAGGAGAAATGTGGTTCTAAGACTGGAATTCAGAAGCTTGAGACAGGGTCCTGGAATTTGAAAATGGACGAACCAGAGATTCCTGAACATGTCCAGCGATTGCACGACTTGCCTAGGGTCGTCCCCTAATAAGTCATTAATGTTGTACGATACAGTTGGGTACCTGTAAACCTTACATTCTGGTCTCGATTTATGGCAATGCAATTGTCACATCCTGGCTTTTGCGGAAGCGTGGGTTTAGTTTGGTGTGACTTCTCAATACCATAGCAACAATCACAACATGCTATATGATAAAAACACTTGATGTTCATCCATTAAAATGATTAAAAATACATAACATATTGTCTTGAAACAAAAACATCAACCACACGATACGTTTACAAAACATGACTTGTTTAAAAATGAGTTCAGATGACTCGACAAAGACTACCAACAACACAAGGATTTGAGGCATGCAACTCGTCCAGGAAAGAGTTACACTTCCCAAACCTACGACTCCGGATGGCATCCTTATTAAGTACGCAGCTAATCATGCATCACTTGCCAGATCCAACTTAATTCCCTGAAATACATGTAGTTTAAAAAGTCAACAAAAAAAAGTTGAGCGAGTTCATGTGTAAGTCTGTGTATATAAACCATTTTAATAAGTCTGTAAGTAAAATAGTCCCTGGTATGTAGCAATAAGGAAAAATGATCACCACTAGGTTGCAAATCCAATAGTATATGTGAATGATGCAGGAAGACTCAAACCTAGCAAATTTGTCTCCGGTATGAAGACATAGTCACCACTATGGGCCCCCGGCCTCATGGGTGTGGGCTCGCTACACCCAAATAGATCTATCACTCATGTCCCGTGGTCCTACGATGAGGATTAATGGCCTTAAGTGTCATGCCCACCACTCACTTGATCGCGTAATAAAAACCCCTCCTTAAGCTAATCATACCAATTATAAAATGTCTGAAATAATTTGTAAACATGTATTCCACCCCCGAAGTATAAAACCAAAAACAGTAAAGGAATAGGGGGTCATGAACTCACCGTAGTGCGTCTTGACTCGAACTTAAACTCTTTCCGCTACACGACAACCTACAACATACTAATGTCTATTAGACGAACGGGCCGTGCCTTGGCTTAGAGTTTAGTGTTTTGATTTATGTTACTTCGGTATTAGTTTGTTAAAACAATAATAATTATTTTAACTTAACTATCGTTATTAGAAAAATAGTTAGACAACTATTTTGTATCTATTTTCTCGAATATTTTACTAAGTGTTCGGATTTTCGGAAAATTTCGGCAGAGTCTCATCTGTAAATAGAGGTGTCCATGCTTCAATAGCATATCATTTTCTTTTATATACATCCAATAGTTCATTTTCAATAACCAAACCAACATATAGACATACAAAACATTACATACTTCATTTCAGCTTTATTACTCGAAACATGACTGTTTTCGAGGATTTTTATAAAATAGTTACCCTTTTCAAAAAATTCTCAAATTTTTACAGAATGTCACATATGTTCCAAAGTTTATTTTGTAAAAATATCAAAGTCTAATTCGTTACCCATATTTTATAGAAAATCATTTTCTTGACTGCAATCAGATTTGTTACCTTCTGATCACAGTTTACGGAAATATTCACTAAAAATCAACCGTAAGTCCGTTTGACGAAATTCTAGTTGGAGGGTCGTCCTGACAATGGTGTCTATCTACTGTAAAAATTTCATGAGTTGATTTTACTCAGGTTTTAGGTTATGACTCCGAAAATAACCCACTTTTTCTGCAGTAAAAATGCAGCTTGAGCTGCTGTCCAAAAATAACCTTTTAAAAATAGTAAACGGTCTCGAAAAATTATGATTCCAGTGCCATTTGTTTAGTTATTCCAAAATACTCATTTTAGGCTTTAGAAAATCCGTTTTTCGACTTAAAATGATCCCGTTACAGCCTGTTGAAGTTGGCTGGAAATCCAACTCAGCAAGCTGTTTAAGCTTTTGTGTGTGATGAACATTCAACAATCGTAACAAGAATCAAAGTGGAACAAGAGTATGAATGGACTTACTACTAGCACAAGGCTAGGGTTGCAATCTTAGGATGAGATGATAAAGAATGATGGTGAGGACAGCTTGAACAAGGCCTCTTGGGAGCACTTCAACTTCTCACTTCTATGGAGGATCTTTACAACTTGAATGAGAGCTTGATGGAGAAGAAATGGAGGTATGAAGTATGGTAGTGATGAAAATCAGTTGTGGTGAGAGGGGGGGGGGGGTATGAGCCAAATTTAGAGGGAGGAGAGAGAGGATTAAGTGCTAGCTTTGATGTAATGATGATCATTATCTTGGAAATGTGCATTACTAGCTTGTAGGGAAATTATGACAAGAATTTGGCCAATGAAATCAAGATTTTCTTTACAAAAGATTTAAACAAAATATTATTTAATGATTAGGGCAGATTTTCGGTTATAGGGGGGGGGGGTAAAGTGTAAATTTTTGTTAATTAGTAGGTAATTATAAAAGGGTTAAGGGTATTTACAAGTATAGTGGGTGTAGGTCATGTTTGCATGGTGCATGGGGATTTTTGTGACCATGATTAATTTAAAATAATAAAATAATATTTCTAACAATATTTTCATGTCTCGGGTAATGTCTGGTTGTTCGGTTTCGCATCGTTCCGTTAAAGCGTTTAATTGTCCCGTAAAGCGTCTTTTGTGCATCTTTTTGTAACGAAATTAATTCCAACACTTAGGAAAGTGTCCAGGACCATTTAGTCAATACTCTGTATAATATGAGTGTGTTAAAAGCTGGATTGTTACTAAAAATGTGGAATTCTGGAGTTAAATTGCGTTTTAGGCACTTTCCGGCACTCAAACTATCACCTAGTGACATAGTCTTATGGTCCTCACTTCCCTACACTCCATACTGGTGTAGTGTTTTATTCCTGGCCCATACTGGCCTAAAATAGTATCTGTCTAAGTGCTGGCATTGTCAGCATGTGTCTGAGTTATCCGCTTACTGTGCTAACGGTGCTTTGTGCATCCGGTTTGTCACTAAGAGTCTGTATGAAATAATTGGAGTGACTGTATGTAAAGAATGCACATGTATGTATATAACATAAATCAGTAAGTAGTTTAAAGTGTCAGATGTAGTCAAGCACAGTCATTAAGCACATAATTAGGGTTAATTAATTTGTACAGTACCTGAAATTTTGCGGGTTGTCACAGCAATCGCAGTATTCTCATCACTTGTGATGTTTGATCTATGGTTTATGTTCTATGACATGAGATGTTATGTGACTGATTTATTGATAGCATGAGATGTTATGTGCTGATATTGTTGAATACATACGTACATTTTACCTGCTACGACCTAACCTACGTGAAACATCTTTTAGAAGATGCCACCAAGACGCGAAATGCGCATGCCCACCTCAGAGGAGGAACTTCAAGAGATAATTGCTGCAGCTATATCACAGCACGAGGCCCTACGCTCCGAACCTCACAGAGGCACCTCAGAAAATAACGGTTGTCCCTACTGGCACTTCCTCAACTACAAGCCTCCGAAGTTCGACGGCACTGGAGGTGCCATAGCTTTTGTGAAATGGATTGAAAGTATGGATTCCATCTTTCGAATGAGTGGTTGTACGCCAGAACAACAAGTCCTATACGTTTCTGAGTTGTTTCAAGATGGAGCTCGACTATGGTGGAACCTTCAGGTTCAAATAAAGGGCGAAACCGCAGCATATGCATTATCATGGGATGAACTGAAGGGAATGATGCATAAGAAGTATTGCTCCCAAGCGGAAACCCAGAAGTTGGAAGGGGAATTCCAGAGCCTGATGATGGAAGGTCCAAAAATGTTGGAATACATGCAAAGACTTCATGATTTGGCACGAGTAGTTCCGTACTTGGTGGGACCAGAATTGAGGAGACTAGGACATTTCATTTGGGAATTGGCACCTCAAGTCCTGAGCTTAATGACAGCATCTACTCCACCAACAACTATGGTTGCAAGTAAGATGGGCTTGGCACTCGTTACGGAAGCCATTAGACTAGAAAAACTTGCAAACCCTGATAGGGAGACTCAGGTAGAGTCGTCTGGAAAGAACAAAAGGAAGCTTACCGAAGATACCCGAACGAATAATGATGAACAAAGATCTATTCCAGGTTGTTTTGACTGCGGAGACAAAGGGCATTTCAAGAAAGATTGCCCTAACAACAGACAGGCCAATGATAAGATTTACTTAGAAACTAAATCAAGACGTGCTGGGTGCAAGTATCACCATGAATGTGGATGTTGGAAGCCTAGGTGCGGAAGAAAAGGGCACAACAAGGAAGGTTGTGGGATGAAGAGTCCCAGACAAGGAGAAAACCGTAACAACGCTCAAGGTGGAAGCAGGAAAGGAAATGGCCGAGTGCTAGGATGCTTCCATTGTGGGGACATTGGACATCTTAAGAGAGAATGCCCGAAGTTAAAACAAGACCGTGAAAGAACACCCAGCATCAGAGTTTGTGAAGCATGCCAGGATCCAGGCGTGATTACTGGTACGTTCTTTAACAACCAAAACTTTTGCATCTATTTTGTTTGATACTGGCGCCGATTATAGCTTCGTGTCGTTAGAATTTAAGAATATGCTTGGTTTAGCTGCTAGTAAGTTAGATATTCCATACTCGATCGAATTGGCGAATGGGAAGTTAGTGGAAGCTAATGAGGTGATTCGAGGTTGCGTAATCGAGTTGGGAGAGCGCGAGTTCGCTCTAGATCTACTACCAGTCCAGTTGGGAAGCTTCGACGTGGTAGTAGGGATGGATTGGTTATCGAGTAACAAGGCCGAGATAGTTTGTCATAAGAAGGTCGTTCGTATCCTGACCGATGATGGTGAGACCATTGTTGTTCACGGAGAGAAGCGTGAGACGCACTGACTGTGAGTTCATGCCCCCCTTTTCTCTTAACTGTTTTCAGTTTTCTAAACTGCGGGGGTGAAATACATGTTACAATGTTTATGATTACTTTATACATGGTATGGTTAGCGTAAGGAGGGTTACTTCTTAGATCATGTGAGTGGGTAGGCGGAAACTTGAGGCCATTAATCCTCATGGTAGGACCGAGGGACAGGAGCGGTAGATCTATCTGGGTGTAGCGAGCCCAGCCCCAGGTCCAGCATAACGGACCTCGGGGTGACTTAGTGCCCGACGCATAAATCCGCTAGGTTTGAGTCTTCCTACTTGCACTTCACACATATCAATGGCCTTGCAAACCATTGGTGATCTCTTTTTCCTTATTTGCTACATACCAGGGTTTTGATAAAGACAAAGGTTTATTTACTCACTTACACATGAACTCGCTCAACATTATTGTTGATTTTTCAACTTACATGTATTTCAGGGAATTAAAAGATCTGGCACGGTATGGCATGTTTTTCCCACTGCATTAGTCACCGAGGTCATCCAGGGTTCGGGGAATGTGACTCTTTCCTGGACAAGTCACAGTCCTTGAATCATGTTTATGTTAAGATTTGAATTTGTAATGTTTGGTGAACAAGTTTATGGTTGTTAGGGTGTTATCCCGTTAAGACAATGTTATGGTATTTTTATTTTAATGGATGATCTTGCATTTTTTTTAATTCATATAGCTTGGTTATGATTAAGCTATGGTATTAAGAAGTCACACCAAATTAACCACGCTTCCGCAAAGCCAGGGTGTGACAACACACATCAAAAGCATGAAGAAATTATGAAGAACTTAAGATTAGATCATTTGTAAGCGATTAGAAAAGAATAGTTATGAAGTGGGTTTTGATGATGTGATGAAAGTGATAATATGTTCATATTATTGATGTTTGAAATCGTTTATATGTGTGAATGTTTAAAGAAATTTGATAAGAATGTGACGATAATATGTTTGATGTTTAACTTTAAATACCACATGTTGATTAGTAGAAGGATTTGATGAACTATGTATGAATTTAGAAGATTGTGCATGAATTAGTTGTACGTTATGCTTAAAAGGTGGTATGCACACCAATCGTATGATAAAATGTATAAATTGTCATCCGTATAGTCGATTATGATGTTACGGGTATATAATGATAAGTCGAATGTTAAATTAAATGAACCGTTGACTTCTAAAAGTCAATTGGGTATAAGAAGAATGGTTAGACGTGTTGTCATAATTGTAAGATTAGAGTAAGTTATACGGTGCGTGTTAGACTTATATGTGTTTTTTATGCAATGACATGATGAATTACATGAGTGCAAACGGATATGAGTATGGCTATATGAGTTACGTTTGTTAGTAATGACTAATGACATGACCGTTAACATGTACAAATGAGTATGCTAATAAGAGCGTTATTTCGATGAAATGGAAGCATAGGAATCACGTCGAGACGAGCTCAAGCACGAGGTGTTAACGGGCCAAGAGGAGGCAAGAGATCGGTTACGAGCACGGGCGCATAAGGTAAGTGATTCCGTAATCACTTCTTAGTTGTTTATGTAATGATATATGCAACTTAATTATATATGATAATTGAGGTCAAATAGGAATGAATTGTATAATGTCAATGAAGTATTAAACGGATCTTAGTTTTGATCCGAGCAAGGTATGTGTGATTAAGAATTGAAGCTAAGTAGTAGGATTGGTTACTTATGTAAGGAATTCCTTGGTATTAAGGATAGAGCAAAGTTGACTAAAATGCCCTTGATAGGTATTTCGGGCAAACGACCTTAGAAGTCGTTTGGAAACGAGCTATTCGATTAGAGTAATGTCTTGGTCAAGTATGAAAGCGAAGTATAGGGTTTTGTATGTCATAGTCCACTTAATGCGCAAATACCCATAACGGGTCAAAAATAAGCTTTTGAGCGAAATTAGGTTAAGAGGATGCAAGACGTCCGAGAATTTAATCTTTATGATAGGCGCCAATGAAATTATTAAAGTTCATATGAGATTAAGGTCAAATAAACAGATTATGTTGACAAATGCACGAACGGGTCAAATAGTTAGAAAATGGTAATAAGTCGAATGCATGTAAGTTAAGAATTTTCTTAATCCGGAGGTAGGATTTTAAGTTCATATGATAGAATGTGAATTTACAAGCATGTAGGAAGAAACGGGAGGTTAAACGGGTAAACGGTTCGAAAGTTATGCACATTTTAGTGCGTACGGACGACGAAACGGAACTGCAGGAAAATGCATTTTAGAGAGCCCGTCGCCGACGGGTATGGGGGCGTCGCCAACGGGTATGGGAAAGTCAGTTTTTCTCCGACGGGTTAATTACCTGTCTACGGGGTTTTTGGGCTACGGGGAAATGCAAGGCCCGTCGCCGACGCCCCTAGGGCCGTCGGCGACGACCTCCTCAAGTCTCAAAAGCTAAATTCTTGTTATTTAAGTTGATTTATGTATCGTAGGCTTCGGTTTGTTATCCGTGGTCTACGACGGACCTTCCAAACATGATTTTTATGGTTCCTTAGATGTTTATGGGCTTTAAACCTAAGTCTAAGACCCATGTAAATATTGTATGAATATGTAAGGATGTAGGAAAGATATGTACGTATGTAGATGTGTAGGTATGTATGTATAGAGATATGTACGAGTGTATGCATGTATGTAAAGATGTAGGAAAGGTATGTACGTAGGTAGATGTGTATGTACGTATGTATAAAGATATGTATGAGCGTATGCATGTATGTAAAGATGTAGGAAAGGTATGTACGTATGTAGTTGTGTATGTATGTATGTGTAAAGACATGTATGAGTGTATGCACGTATGTAAAGTTGTAGGAAAGGTATGTATGTATGTAGTTGTGTATGTATGTATGTGTAAAGACATGTACGAGTGTATGCACGTATGTAAAGTTGTAGGAAAGGTATGTATGATATAGATGTGTATGTATGTTTGTATGTAAGTACGTATGTATGCATGAATTAGACACATTGAGTGTTAACATTATTAATGGTGTACCTTGAGAATGAACAGTAATGCAGGTACATTATTGAAGCCTCACCAGGAAATGGATACGCAGATGAAATGTTTAAAGTGTGAAAAATGACGAAATGTGAAGTGTACGTGAATGAATCTTGTTTATATAATGTGTGCTAATGTATAAATGAATATGGTGCGTGTAGGTGGTACGGATCACGGGTGATTATCACGAGGAATAGAGATTGAAGACCGAGTCACAAGATTGATTGTACGGGAATAAACGAGCATGTACTATTAGTAAACAGGACTTATGCTTTATTTTTATTTTTTTTGTAAAAGATACATATTAAAACGAACCTTCAAGTAAGTCAAGACGTTTGTAATGAAAGAAATTTTATGGCACGAATTTCCTCTGCGACTTTTTGTCAAATACGAATTAGGATCTTACACAATCCCCCCCCCCCCCATGGTGCCTAGGAAGTGGGGTCGCGACGCTCTAAGGCGTCAAAATAGGTGATTTGACAGGGGACGCTACGCCACACCATGTGGTCTTAGACGCACCTTTGTAATAAAGGAATGGTACCTTTGTAATAAAGGAATGATACTTGTGTAATCAATACACATTACAACAACAAACCAAAATGAAAAGCCGACACATAATTTTGAAGCAAATTCTTAAAATCTCATTGTATAATGAATTAAAACTAATAGGTTAGATGCACATTTATAATGTGTTAGAAGCATTATCATAATCAACATTCGACCAAACATATTATAAAAATAAATCAAAGATTGTTTGACACATAGTTACGCGCATTATTGTAGTGAGTTAGATACACAATTGTACTCAACGATACATCAAACTCTTTAAAAACACAAGACTTCTATTAAATTAAAACATTTTTTTAATTTAAGGTATATAATAACAACTTATAATAAAAGACTCCAAATAATGCCACATGGCATTCTCTCCTTCAACCTCATAAATTTTATTTATATTTGTTTAATAAATTTCTTTTAATATTAATATTAATTAATAACCAATATATAGATATCACTTATTTTTATCCTTATCTTTATCTAAAGTTAATAAATAACTTCAATTTTTCAATTTAGACCCTTTGTTTTTTTTCTTTTAATCCAATGTTTTTTCATCTTTTGCAATTTAATCCCAACTCTTTTTTATTTTCAATTTTGGTCCTCCATACTTTTAATTTTTTCCAAGTTTTTCGTTTCGTTCTAAATTTTGTGACTTAACGCACCGCAACGTGCGTGTGGGGTTCAACATTTTTTCGTATAGTTTTTCCCGTTTGACTGATCCGTCGCGTCACATCTATTTTTCTGTGTTTGACAAGTCCGTCCAACACGCGGGTCCCGGATAGACTTAGTTATTTTTTCTATGTTTTACGTTTCGGTTTAATTTCTCAGCAACGAGCGTACGTGATTCACAGATTTTACGTCTGCTTTTCGCTCGGTGTTAGTTTATTCCCGTTTTTATTTATTTTCTTTTTATGAGCTTTTTTCGGTGTTGTTGGTCGCCGACAATGGTATAGTATTGCTACTATTTAACACAGTTTTATAACAACCGCTACAACGCAGGGGCTTAATACTAGTAACTTTTATATATAAAAAACAACAAACAAATAAAGTATGTTAAAGATTTTCAAGATTAAAAAATTGATAAAAACTAAGTTTAGGTTTAAATGATAAGTCAAACGGGTACCCGTTTTTTCATTTTTACCATATAAGTTATAATGTTCTATATAACTTTCTACTAATTATAATTTTGTTGACAATTTAATCTTTAATCATTAGAAAAGGTAATAACTACCATAACTAATCATATAAACTTTTAGACGTTAAGTTGAACTTTACACTTGGACCAGTTGTTTAACCCTGTTAAATATTTCTATTATATTTTTTAATGGCTTCCCCAACTAAAAACTTGTACCACTTCCACTTGGCATTCCTTTGTAGTTTGTAATGTAATGCAAAAGGGAGTTACTCAAAGTGCTGCTGATTATCATATCTGACTTAATTTAAAAATTCATAAACCCTATTGTCTAGTCAATTACATAATCAAAACTACTTCCACATCAAATTCATTTAATTAAAAATCTATACTATATAATAAAAGAAACCTGTTTTGAGACACTTGTAATTCTCTCATTTAATTGATTAAAATTATTAATAATACTAATAATAATAATAATATTTAATCTAATCTAATACAAATTCTTATTATTAATTAAATAACCTATTGTTAAACTAAAACTGCAATAGAATCTTAAATCCTAACTAAACAAGTTTCGAAATTCATAATAATATTAATATGTTAGACTAAATATATTATTGATATATATATATATATATATAAAATATAATATATTATTGATTAATTATTATCAATAATATTAATAATAGGTTTAGAATCAAATACAAAGATTCAAAAAATAAGAAGTCGTACAAATGGTATCAAATAGACTCTGATTGACCTCATTCAACCGACATTAGAGCCGTCTTATCGAACTCTACGACATTAATTATTATGTACGAGTTGATGGGTTACATTTATATTAACTCATTTATGTCAATATGGTATGTAAATGTCTCTGTCTTTGTTTTGCATTTACAGGAAATATCTATACTATATAGTTTAAATTGTTCAACCCGTGTAACACATAGGGAACTAACCTAGTATAGTATAAATCAACTTAAAAGACAACTCATCCTTTACAATGGATAATTTTAGGATCGTAAGTTAGAAGTACAATGTGACATGGCATGACTTCGAATAAATATATATTTCAGGATCGTATAATATATATATATATATATATATATATATATATATATAGAATAAGTATAATGTACAAAAAGCCTAAACGTACGTTAACGTACGCGACAAGATTACAACGTGCGTGATTAACATACAACGTGCGTGATTTGTATAATAAAGGCCCCCATGCGTGATTAATTAGGGTTCCATGCGTGATTTTGTGCCTCCCATGCGTGATTATCAAAAAAAACTGTTCCATGCGTGATTACTTACCTGATCGAACGGTTACACCCTTCGCGTATGTTAATGTACGATAAGGTGTTTTGTATGATAACCTTTCCCTATATATATATATATATATATATATATAGGGAGCCGCTAGAATGAGAACCACCTCGAGTTGTAAGAACCGCGAGAACTACACCCCACGGAGCGCCGTTTGCCGCGATTTTTTTTTACAAGTAGATGTGTGCATTATAAACACGGCCGTAAAAAATCACGGCGAACGGCGCTCCGTGGGGTGTACTTTTTTACACCTCAAGTTTGGTGAAAAAAAAAAGAAAAAAGAAAAAAAATTAAAAAACACCAAACTTGAGGTGTAAAAAAGTACACCCCACGGAGCGCCGTTCGCCGTGATTTTTTACGGCCGTGTTTATAATGCACACATCTACTTGTAAAAAAAATCGCGGCGAATGGCGCTCTGTGGGGTGTAGTTCTCGCGGTTCTTACAACTCGGGGTGGTTCTCATTCTAGCAGCCCCCTATATATATATATATATATATATATATATATATATATATATATATATATATATAGGTAGAGGATCCTGTACAAAGTGGGACTTTTGTAAGAAGTGTGAGAAATAATTTGGGAGTGACAAGTGTCCTTTATCCTAATTAATTCAAAAGGGTATATTAGTAATTTGACTTTCTTATCATTTAATTGATTTCAAAGATAACTGCAAAAAAAAAAAAAACTTGCGATGAGTTTTTATAGGGATGAATCGAATTTTGAATTAGGAGAAATTTTAGGAAATATTATACATCTGATTCTTTTATCTTCTTCATCATCTTTTAATCGTAACATCTTTTAATCATATATTGTTCATGACGTGGTGTTTTAAACATCTGGAGACATTGACTATGATTCAAGTCATGGTGTTTTATCAGGAGACATTGTTCATGGCGTGGTGTTTTAAACATCTGGAGACATTGTTCATGGCGTGGTGTTTTAAACATCTGGAGACATTGACTATGATTCAAGTCATGGTGTTTTATCTGACTCGAATTCCAGATAAAACACCATGACTTGAATCGTCTGTTTGTTTGATGATTTACAATGTTTTTTGGATTCCAGATAAAACACCATGACTTGAATCATAGTCATGGTGTTTTAAAATCTGGGAATATTTTGTATTGATAAAACAACATGACTTGAATCATAGATGTTCTGGGAATGTTTTGTATTGATAAAACACTATGCCTTGAATCATAGATGTTTAAAACACCACACCATGAACAATGTTTCCAGATAAAACACCATGACTTGAATCATAGATGTTTAAAACACCACGCCATGAACAATGTCTCCAGATAAAACACCATGACTTGAATCATAGTCATGGTGTTTACGATTTTTATACAATGTCTCCAGATAAAACACCATGACTTGAATCATAGATGTTTAAAACACCACGCCATGAACAATGTCTCCAGATAAAACACCATGACTTGAATTATAGTCAATTTATCCAGTTGTTTTAAAACACCATGCCATGAATCTGATTACAGTTCTCGTTATGATAATGTATGACGAATATCCAACCAAAGACCTCCTACAATTAAGGTGAATCATTAATTCCTATATTTAAGGAAAAAGGAGTGAATGTAGGAGTTTTTTGGTCGTGTATGATATGGTTACCATATTTCAAACATTGAAAATGACACTATTGCCCTTTAAGTTTACATAAGGTCCCTCTAATTAAAACATAATTTACATTTTTATACCCTATGGATCTCAACCATTAGATCAAATATCCAATGGTTTAAAACACTTCTTACCCTTCTTACATTTTAGACACTTTTTACCATATCCCTACCCTATATATATATATATATATATATATATATATATATATAATAAAGATCATTTCAAAACTCTAAATAATTGCAAAACTTACAGAACTCCTAATAAACAATCATTCTACTAATATATATATATATATATATATATAGTGGAGGGTTCAAATGAGAAGAAAATTCTTTGTAAGAAAAAAAAGAAGAAATTTCAACCAATAGAAATGCTTCATTAGACTTCATTTAATATTTGTACTTAATGTAACTATAAGGGTATATTAGTAAACTTACATACATCATTAATTGGTAGTTTCATCTTTGATAACTAACTATATTAAATTTGTAACTTATTTTTAAAATATATATTTTTCACAAAAAAATAAAAATAAAAATTCATTTATAGTGTAGGATAAATACGAGGCGTGTAGGATAAATTACCAGTTGTGTAGGATAAATTTCAATATGTGTAGGATAAATTTCGAAATGTGTAGGATAACTTTTGATGTGTGTAGGCAAAAATATTTAGTGTGGAGGATTATAGTCTTAATGACTAATTAATTAGTCAAACATAATAATAAATGAGATGAGAAAAAAAACTATTTAATGTTTTATAATTATACCCTTTTATTCTTTTTCTTCTCAATAAAATTTTCTTCTTAAATGAACCTTCCCCTATATATATATATATATATATATATATATATATATATATATATATAGAGTAAGGTTAACATACAAAAAGCCTTATCATACATCACGTAGGAGACAATGGTAACCGTTGGATCAGGGGTATAATTACGCATGGGACCACATAATCACGCATGGGACCACATAATCACGCATGGGACTATAATCACGCACGTTCTATGATAATAACGCACGTTATATTTTTTGTCATGTATGTTAATGTAGGTTAAGTCTTGAAGTACATTATACTTTCTCTCTCTCTTTCTCTATCTATATATATATATATATATATATATAACGTGACATTATATTCCACATATATTTTTATTTAGTTCATGTTTTTTTTGAACGGCAAATTTAGATCACTGGCGGACCATTGGAGTATCATCGTGCCACCAGCGGACCACCCGATCATATTCATCTCCACTAGGCATAATGCCTATACACCAATTCAGGATGAAACCCAATCAATATGGGAAAAACCCCTTTGTGAGAATCGAACTCAGGACCTATTAATCACAAAGTCTTATCTCACCACCAAGATTGTAAGACCCTAATTCGTATTTGACAAAAAGTCGCAGCGGAAATTCGTGCCATAAAATTTCTTTCATTACAAACGTCTTGACTTACTTGAAAGTTCGTTTTAATATGTATCTTTTACAAAGATAAAGCATAAGTCCTGTTTACTAATAGTACATACTCAATTATTCCCGTACAATCTATCTTGTGACTCGGTCTTCGATCTCTAATCCTTGTGATAATCGCCCGTTATCCGTACAACCTGCACTCACCACATACATTCATAACATTAGCACACATTATATAAACAAGATTCATTCGCGTACACTTCACATTTCGTCATCTTTCAAACTTTAAGCATTTCATCTGCGTATCCATTTCCTGGTGAGGCTTCAATAATGTACCTGCATTACTTTTCATTCTCAAGGTACACCATTAATAACGTTAACCCTCAACGTGTCTAAATCATGCATACATACGTACTTACATACATACATACATACACATCTACATACGTACATATCTTTCCTACAACTTTACATACGTGCATACACTCATACATGTCTTTATACATACATACATACACATCTACATACGTACGTACCTTTCCTACATCTTTACATACATGCATACGCTCGTACATATCTTTATACATACATACATACACATCTACATACGTACAAACCTTTCCTACATCATTACATACATGCATACACTCGTACATATCTTTATACATACATACATGCACATCTACATTCGTACATACCTTTCCTACATCATTACATACATGCATATACTCGTACATATCTTTATACATACATACATACACATCTACATATGTACATACCTTTCCTACATCATTACATACATGCATACGCTCGTACATATCTTTATACATACACACATACACATCTACATTCGTACATACCTTTCCTACATCATTACATACATGCATATACTCGTACATATCTTTATACATACATACATACATACATACACATCTACATATGTACATACCTTTCCTACATCATTACATACATGCATACCTTTACGTACACGTGCTAGATCACGCGTACATCTTACATAATCATACATTATTTACATGGGTCTTAGACTTAGCTTTATAGCCCATAAACATCTAAGGAACCATCAAAATCATGTTTGGAAGGTCCGCCGTAAACCACGGATGACAACCGAAGCCTACGATACATAAATCAGCTTAAATAACAAGATTTCAGCTTTTGGAACTTGAGGAGGCCGTCGCCGACGGCCCTAGGGGCGTCGGCGACGGGCCTTGCATTTACCCGTAGCCAGAAACACCCGTAGATAGGTAAATAAGGCGTCGGAGGAAAATTGGTTTTCTAGAGCCCGTCGGCGACGGCCCTAACCCCGTCGGCGACGCCCTCTAGAAAACCCCTTTTTCTGCAGATCCGTTTCGTCGTCCGTACACACTAAAACGCGCATAACTTTTGAACCGTTTACCCGTTTAACCTCCCGTTTCTTCCTACATGCTTGTAAATTCACATTCTATCATATGAACTTAAAATCCCATATCCGGATTAAGGAAATTCTTAACTTACACGCTATCGGCTTATTATTCATGTACGATTATTCGACCCGTTCATGTTTTCATCAAATATTTCATTCGTTTTAGCCCAAAACTTACACGAACCTTATAACCATAATACTTTTACATTATCCGGGGTTTCGTACTTGGGATTTACGTACCCGATACCCGGTATGCGTTAAACTTATTCATTTCATTCATTTATAGGAAAACAACTTGGTTAATACAATTTCAACTTGCTAACTTGATTGTCCATTAACCCTAACTCACAACCGGGTATTTATACTATTAATTCGCGCCTCTAATTCTTGATTAGCGTGCTTATGTACCATTCTACCCATACCCGGTTATAGCACCGTATTCATTACTTACGCAACCCTTTCGGTATAGTAATAAAACCACATTTTGATCCATTACATCTACTTAGCGAAAATCATCGATTTCATACGAACCATCCTTATTTGTCCTCAATTATTGTGACAACTCGAGTTTTCGACTTTCACTTACACATTTATTATGCGTTGACTTTGATTGTGTAGTTGTTTGACTTGTTTGACTTGTAACTGTGCACGTCATGTTATAATGAAACGTATTGTGGATATTGCATGTTATGTGTTAATGACATAATGTGAATCTGTTAGTACACACTCGAGCTAGCTAAGTCTTGTATAACTGTAACACCTCGAATTTTTGTGTCCAATGATGTGTTAACACGTGTCATTTGTTTACACGTGGCATCTATAATAAATAAAGGACTAATTTTGACAAACCTTGAAAGTATATAAATTCGAGGGTTATAAGTGTCAACAAGGGTAAATATACTGTATAGTATCCCTAAATAATGCTTAAACCTTCAAACGAATAAATTATAGATCGTACAAAAACAAAACGCGGAAGAAAGTGAGAGATTACAAACTACAGGGGTTAACTGTGTCAACATGTTTAATAATACCTCTGAGTGACCCTTTAACGTTCCAAAGACTTTGTAACGGTATTATACCCTCACTAAAATAATATATATGAATTTCGCGAAGTTTCGATATGAAACGAGAAAGTTACGATCGAATTCGTAGAAGAAGGGTTAAAAGCGTCAACAGTGAAAGTTAAGGCTTTCCAATATAATTAATAAATAAACCGGGGACTTAATAATGCGGGTAAATAACACGAGGCCCCTATCGGTAAATAACCGAGGGCCAAACCGCAAAGTTACCCCTTCAAAACCGAAAGGTCAGGTAAATCATTACGAAAGATTTCGTTATTAATTACCGGATTCTGATAATCATGACAAAAGATTTAAAAATCTGGAAAAACAGACTTCTCGCGACCCGCGTGAAGGTTAGGCTTAAGTGTAAGCGGGCCGCGAGCCTCCTAAATAACACGCCTGAAATTTGAACTTTAGGCGACCCGCGTTAAAGTGCATGGGAACTCCCATGCGGGTCGCGTAAAGTGCCCAGATGCAGAATTGTTGTAACTACATGGCTTTTGGAGCTTATGAACGACCAAACCTCAATCAATGAGGCATGGGTGCCCCCTACTCGACCCATAACCCTCTAATACACCTGCCATTCATCCAAGGGCACTTGTAGAGTTGTGTGTAATGATCTTGAGCCATAACATTTGCTATAAATAGCACTAGTATGCAACATAACATTCACAACATCAAAACACACACCTCTGATCATTTCAAGAGCTCTCAAGTCCTCTTCTCTGCTCCATAAGCAAGAACACAACTTCTGTAAGTGATCTAACCCTTTGTGGTGTCACATTTCCTTAGTAAATGGCTAAGAACCAAACCGTCGTAACTACGGTTTGACTTTACAATAAATCAGTAATGGTTCAGTCATGTGACAACTCGAACTTTAGACCTATCATTGTGTAACATACGTGAACGTGTTATGATTTTACAAACTTTGATGCTATTGAATGTTATGATATTTACGTGCCTTATGTGTGTATGTTGTGTGTACACGAACCCAAATCACACACTAAAACCCGATTACACCTTATAACCGGTCATACAAGCCCTTTGGGCCACACTTTGAAATCGGACCCCATGAGGTAACCGAGTTGGGCTCGGCCCACTCCCCACTCGCAAACACTAAACCCTTTGGTAAGGGTTTGATTCTCATTGTTGTTACAATTTTCATAACACACACACACACACCCTACTTGCTCTCTCTCTCTCTCTCTCGGCTCGCTTGGAACCCGACGGCAAGAACACCCCTACTCGGATCACCCTCTTCTCCTTCTTTAATCCGGTTAGTGATATGTTATTGATTGTGTGTCATTGGTTGTTTATTGATGATTGCTTCATACTCGAAGGATTCTTGTTAACATGCTATGAATAATAATATTACTAATCAATGATAGATAATGATCATGTAATTGGCTTGCACACGAATCGGATATATATGAATGTATCGGCTGTTATGTATTGTTTGATCGGATATGATTAGTAACCAAGATCCATGTTAGAATGTATAACTATCGATGAATTGTTAAAGGGTTGTTCATGTTATTGTTCATACGGATTTAGTGTTAAAAACCCTGTTTGATCGATAATTGTTGTATGGTAAACTGTTAGTTGTTAATTGATTTTTGGAAACTGACAACGATAATTGATTTGCATAAATGTTGTAACTGAATTGCATGAAATCAGGAAGGCTGTTACACATTTGGTTGCGACTCGGATTGCGAGTCGGAACCCCACTCGAGACCACAACAGCACAAGCCGGAACCAGGGTTGCGAGTCCCGTTGCGACTCGTAACCACACCATGAAGAGCCGAAATCACCAGTTGCGACTCGCAACCTCCTGTTGCGACTCGTAATCTCTGGCTGTGACTCGTAACCGGGCCATGATGAATCGAGACCATCTGTTGCGACTCGCAACCATCGGTTGCGACTCGAGACCATCATTTACACGTACACTGTTTTGGGCCTACACTGTCACGGGCCCAACCTTATGACTGTTATGTTATTAGACTTGTTTACATAGTTGCTAATTGGACTGCTCATGTTAATTGGGCCGACTACTTGGACTCGTTACTTGATATGAACTGCTGATACGTTTATGTGGATTGCCATGATCATACTTGATACCATACGTGATACAAACGTGCTACATACGAACCTAACTTGCATAGTAACCATGATAGGACGTGGTTGATTCCTTACTTGTATACTTGAGCATTATACTGTCTGCCGAGCAAACCCAGGTGAGTTCACACTCCTACTAAGGCATGGGATTCCCGGGTCGTGGGAATGGGATAAAGATTACAATTGACTAAGAACGTACATATGCTTTCCTAGACTATCACCTACCATGATCCTCGGATGTCAGGACGGTTCCGTAGGTTAGGATAACACCTACGTGGTCATATGCCAATTACTGCCTCGGATGTCAGGCACGCACGTAAAACCTACGTGTACGCATTACTTACTTCTATCCTCGGTACAAAGGATACGTACGTGAAACCTACGTACACCCCCGCGTCTCCTATCCTCGGTTATGAAGGATACGTATGTAAAACCTACGTACACCCCATACGCGCTACTGTTCTCGGAAGAAGAACAGGGATGATACGAATAGTTGATACGAATAGTCTAGTGGTCACATAACATGGGAAGCCCCCACCTGTATAACTTACTATCGGCCCAGTAGAGCCACCCTTTACTTACTGTTACGCACTTACTTACTGTGAACTCGCTCAACTAGTTTGTTGATCATTCTGTTACATGCCTTGCAGATCGTTAGGTACATGGAGCTTGCACAAGGAGGAGCCGGTCGTTGTGGACAAGGATCGTATTACTTCGAGTAGACACTTATGACATTTCAGTATTTAAACTTGGGTTTATAACAATGCTTCCGCTACATAAACAATGCTTGGTTTTGAAACATCGATCATGTCGTGATAAACTATTTTTAATGACTTTAATTATTAAATGCTATGTTTGATATGATTGATGGCTTGATCCTGGTCACGTCACGCTCCCAAGCGGTGGTACTCCGCGTGTGGATTTTGGGGGTGTGACAGATTGGTATCAGAGCCATTGGTTATAGAGAACTTGGTTTTAATATGGGAAAACGTTTTATTAAAACCGGACTATAACCAGAACAGTGCTCTCAACGATCCACAACGACGCTTCGCTCCACGTGCAAGACTCGACATTTTAGGTAATAAGGTTTATGTTTATTGCCTACTTGCTAGAATTACTTAGAACTTTGCTCGTGGTATGCTTAGACTACAATGCTCACTATTTGCTATTGCTTAAGAACCCTTACGTGCTTACGCTTTTCTGTCATCGCACTATTCGCGAACTTTTCTCACCTATTTCGCCTTTGACATGAAGATCAATGGCTGGAAGAATTAACATGACACAAGCCCAGTTAGAGGCTCTTGTTCAAGCCCAAGTTGCTGCGGCAGTTGCAGCAGCTCAAGCAGGTAGTATATCTTGCAGTATAGGCACACACTAGGATCCCTAGATCCTACATTCACTCTTGTATTTAACATCGTCCTATTCGTACACAATAGGTCAACACGCGCAGCAGCCTGTCTGCACTTTCAAGAACTTCATGGACTGTCGTCCCAACTCTTTCAGCGGCACAGAAGGAGCGGTTGGACTCCTCCACTGGTTCGAGAAGCTAGAATCAGTATTCGAGATGTGCGAGTGCCCTGAGGCTCGCAAGGTCAAGTTTGCTACTGGCACCTTGGAAGGAATCGCGCTAACCTGGTGGAACGCGCAGGTGCAGATTCTTGGGTTGGCAGCTGCTAACGCCACCCCATGGAACGATTTTAAGGAACTCATCAAGCGTGAGTATTGCACGCGTGAAGACATTCACAAGCTAGAAGACGAGCTGTACAATCTGAAAATGGTTGGGTCGGAGATTGAAGCGTATACCAAGCGGTCAAACGAGCTGGCCGTGCTGTGTCCAACTATGGTGGACCCCCCATACAAGCCCATTGAGTTGTATCTCAAGGGATTGGCGCCAGAAATTCAGAGCCACGTGACGTCGGCTAACCTCGAAAACATCCAGGAAATCCAACGCCTCGCTCACCGTATCACCGATCAGGCGGTGGAACAGAATAAACTGCCTAAGCGTGTCAGCGCTACTACTACAGTCACTTCTTCAGCTACTCCCGTTACCCTTAGTGACAACAAGAGGAAATGGGAGGGGGATTCAAGCAAAGCATCAGTTTCGGTTCAGTCCCAGAATCAGCAGCGAAAGACTGACAACTATCAAAGCCCTAACCAGCAGTCGTCAGGTAGCCACAGGCAGGGTGGATATCGCGGAAATCTTCCGAAGTGCAACAACTGCAACAAGCACCACAACGGTCAGTGTAACAAGGGTCGTTGTCAAAGATGCCTCAAGATGGGTCACGAGGCCAAAGACTGTAGAAGCCTTCGTCCTGCGAACCAAAATCAGCAGCAGCCTCACGCTCAGCCTAACCAACAACAGGGCAACAAGGGATGCTACAATTGTGGTGCTGAAGGCCACATCAAGAGACACTGCCCACAGCTCAACAGGAACCAGAACAACAACAACAACAACCAGGGCAACGGCAACAACAACAACGGCGGGAACAACAACAATAATGGCAACGAGGCAAGAGGTCGAGCTTTCGTTTTGGGAAGAGGAGACGCAGTGAACGATCCCAACGTTGTTATGGGTAAGTTTCTCCTCGACAATATTTACGTTACTGTTTTGTTTGATTCGGGTGCGGATACAAGCTATATGTCTGTGAAAATGTGTCAACTGCTAAAATGTGCACCAACACTTTTACCCACCAAACATGTAGTAGAGTTAGCTAACGGTAAAAGTCTAGAAGCCACGCACGTAGTTCAGGGCTGTAACCTTATTCTAGCTGGTCAAGCCTTTTCTATTGATCTCATTCCCATAGTTTTGGGAAGTTTCGACGTCGTGATTGGGATGGATTGGTTATCCCAACACCAGGCAGAAATCCTATGCAGCGAGAAGATTATTCGCATTCCTCGTTTTGGTCAGGAACCTCTTGAAGTTCAAGGCGACAAGAGTGGTGCAGTGGTAGGCATCATCTCATTCTTGGAGGCTCAGAAGTGCTTACGTAAAGGTCACACAGCCATTTTGGCTCTTGTTTCAGACGCATCAGTAAAGGAAAAGAAATTGGAGGGTATTCCAATTGTACGCGATTACCCTCAGGTGTTTCCTGAAGATTTACCTGGCTTACCGCCTCATCGTCAGGTCGAATTTCAGATCGAGCTCGCTCCAGGAGCAGCACCCATAGCTCGCGCACCATATCGTCTAGCTCCATCAGAATTGGAAGAATTGTCAAAGCAGCTGCAAGAACTCTTGGAAAAGGGTTTCATTCGTCCAAGCTCTTCGCCTTGGGGAGCTCCAGTGCTTTTCGTGAAGAAGAAAGACGGTACGTTCAGGATGTGTATAGACTACAGGGAACTGAACAAGGTGACGGTGAAGAACCGTTATCCTCTTCCACGCATAGACGACTTATTCGACCAGTTGCAAGGGTCGTGTTACTATTCCAAGATCGACCTACGGTCAGGTTATCATCAACTGAGAGTCCGCGAGGAGGACGTCTCTAAGACAGCATTCAGAACTCGCTATGGTCACTACGAGTTCTTGGTTATGCCGTTCGGACTTACGAACGCACCTGCAGTTTTCATGGATCTTATGAACAGGGTGTGCAAACCCTATCTCGACAAGTTCGTCATTGTATTCATCGACGACATTCTGATTTACTCCAAGAGTCAGGAGGAGCACGAGCAGCATCTTCGTCTGATATTGGAACTCCTTCGAAAGGAACAGTTGTACGCCAAGCTTTCAAAATGCGACTTCTGGCTTCGTGAAGTCCACTTCTTAGGCCACGTGGTAAACAAGGATGGGATTCACGTCGATCCATCCAAGGTAGATTCGATTAGAAATTGGCCTGCACCGCGTACACCGACAGAAATACGCCAATTCTTGGGTCTGGCAGGTTACTACAGACGGTTTATTAAAGACTTTTCAAAGATCGCGCAACCACTTACGCTACTGACACAGAAGGGTGTCACCTACCGTTGGGGCAACACGCAGGAAACTGCTTTTCAGTATCTAAAGGATAGGCTCTGCAGCGCACCTATTCTTTCATTGCCAGAGGGCACAGATGACTTCGTAGTATATTGTGATGCATCCATCCAGGGTCTTGGATGTGTGTTGATGCAACGTGATAAAGTGATAGCCTACGCTTCTCGGCAACTCAAGGTTCATGAACGGAACTACACGACGCACGATTTGGAGCTGGGAGCTGTTGTTTTCGCGCTTAAGATATGGCGACACTACCTGTACGGTACCAGGTGCACGATTTACACCGATCACAGGAGTCTCGAGCATATTCTTAAGCAGAAGGATTTGAACATGCGTCAACGACGATGGGTCGAATTACTTAACGACTACGAATGCGCCATCAAGTACCATCCAGGCAAAGCCAATGTTGTGGCTGATGCCCTTAGTAGAAAAGACACTCTACCACGGCGCGTGCGAGCGCTACAGCTTACGATTCAGTCTAGCCTTCCAGCACAGATACGAAATGCTCAGGTAGAAGCATTGAAGCCCGAAAATGTGAAGGCTGAAGCCTTACGCGGCTCACGACAACAAATGGAACAGAAGGAAGACGGCGCCTACTATGTAACGGGCCGGATTTGGGTCCCACTTTATGGCGGTCTACGCGAACTTGTAATGGACGAAGCTCACAAGTCTCGCTATTCGGTACATCCAGGGTCAGATAAAATGTACCACGACATCAGCACTACTTATTGGTGGCCTAGCATGAAGGCCCATATCGCTACGTACGTTGGAAAGTGCTTGACTTGTGCGAGAGTCAAGGTTGAATATCAGAAGCCAGCAGGGCTACTTCAGCAGCCTAAGATACCACAATGGAAATGGGAAGAAATTTCCATGGATTTTGTTACAGGCTTACCTAGATCTCAGCGTGGGAACGATACAATATGGGTCATAGTTGATCGACTCACCAAGTCTGCACACTTCCTGCCGATTAAGGAAACGGACAAGTTCTCCACTCTCGCAGACGTCTATCTTAAAGAAGTTGTTTCGAGGCACGGAGTGCCCACCTCTATTATTTCGGATCGAGATGCACGATTCACGTCAGAGCTATGGCAGGCAACGCATAAATCTTTCGGCACACGATTAGACATGAGCACAGCATATCATCCTCAGACGGATGGGCAGTCTGAGCGAACGATCCAAACTCTCGAAGACATGCTTCGAGCATGCGTTATAGACTTCGGCAACGGCTGGGAAAAACACCTCCCTTTGGTGGAGTTCTCGTACAATAACAGTTACCATACCAGCATTCAAGCCGCTCCATTCGAGGCATTATACGGACGTAAATGCCGGTCACCTCTCTGTTGGGCAGAGGTGGGGGATAGTCAGATTACGGGTCCAGAGATTGTAGTGGACGCCACAGAAAAGATAGCACAGATACGGCAACGCATGGCGGCAGCACGTGACCGTCAGAAAGCCTACGCGGACAAGCGTAGAAAGCCTTTGGAATTTGAGGTCGGAGACCGGGTTTTATTGAAGGTTTCACCCTGGAAGGGTGTGGTACGTTTTGGCAAACGGGGCAAACTGAATCCGCGGTACGTCGGACCATTCGAAATCTTAGAAAAGATTGGCAAGGTAGCCTACAAGTTGAACCTACCAGCTGAACTCGGAGCAGTTCACAATGTCTTTCACGTATCAAACTTAAAGAAGTGCCTATCAGATGAAAACCTCATCATTCCTTTTAAGGAACTCACTATCGACGAGCGGTTGCAGTTCGTCGAGGAACCAGTAGAAATCACGGACCGGGATGTGAAGGTCCTCAAAAGCAAGAGAATCCCTCTTGTTCGAGTTCGTTGGAACTCCAAACGTGGCCCAGAGTACACCTGGGAACGCGAAGACAGAATGACAGAAAAGTACCCCCAGTTATTTGAAACCAATGCAACCACTACTGAGGCTGAAGCTACTACTTCGGAATTTCGGGACGAAATTCCAGATCAACGGGGGGAGGATGTGACACCCCAGGAAAACCAGTGAATGCTATAACTTACCTAGCTTCCTCAGTGAGTGCATACCAAATTTCGGGACGAAATTTCCAATTAGTTGGGGATAATGTGACAACTCGAACTTTAGACCTATCATTGTGTAACATACGTGAACGTGTTATGATTTTACAAACTTTGATGCTATTGAATGTTATGATATTTACGTGCCTTATGTGTGTATGTTGTGTGTACACGAACCCAAATCACACACTAAAACCCGATTACACCTTATAACCGGTCATACAAGCCCTTTGGGCCACACTTTGAAATCGGACCCCATGAGGTAACCGAGTTGGGCTCGGCCCACTCCCCACTCGCAAACACTAAACCCTTTGGTAAGGGTTTGATTCTCATTGTTGTTACAATTTTCATAACACACACACACACACCCTACTTGCTCTCTCTCTCTCTCTCTCGGCTCGCTTGGAACCCGACGGCAAGAACACCCCTACTCGGATCACCCTCTTCTCCTTCTTTAATCCGGTTAGTGATATGTTATTGATTGTGTGTCATTGGTTGTTTATTGATGATTGCTTCATACTCGAAGGATTCTTGTTAACATGCTATGAATAATAATATTACTAATCAATGATAGATAATGATCATGTAATTGGCTTGCACACGAATCTGATATATATGAATGTATCGGCTGTTATGTATTGTTTGATCGGATATGATTAGTAACCAAGATCCATGTTAGAATGTATAACTATCGATGAATTGTTAAAGGGTTGTTCATGTTATTGTTCATACGGATTTAGTGTTAAAAACCCTGTTTGATCGATAATTGTTGTATGGTAAACTGTTAGTTGTTAATTGATTTTTGGAAACTGACAACGATAATTGATTTGCATAAATGTTGTAACTGAATTGCATGAAATCAGGAAGGCTGTTACACATTTGGTTGCGACTCGGATTGCGAGTCGGAACCCCACTCGAGACCACAACAGCACAAGCCGGAACCAGGGTTGCGAGTCCCGTTGCGACTCGTAACCACACCATGAAGAGCCGAAATCACCAGTTGCGACTCGCAACCTCCTGTTGCGACTCGTAATCTCCGGCTGTGACTCGTAACCGGGCCATGATGAATCGAGACCATCTGTTGCGACTCGCAACCATCGGTTGCGACTCGAGACCATCATTTACACGTACACTGTTTTGGGCCTACACTGTCACGGGCCCAACCTTATGACTGTTATGTTATTAGACTTGTTTACATAGTTGCTAATTGGACTGCTCATGTTAATTGGGCCGACTACTTGGACTCGTTACTTGATATGAACTGCTGATACGTTTATGTGGATTGCCATGATCATACTTGATACCATACGTGATACAAACGTGCTACATACGAACCTAACTTGCATAGTAACCATGATAGGACGTGGTTGATTCCTTACTTGTATACTTGAGCATTATACTGTCTGCCGAGCAAACCCAGGTGAGTTCACACTCCTACTAAGGCATGGGATTCCCGGGTCGTGGGAATGGGATAAAGATTACAATTGACTAAGAACGTACATATGCTTTCCTAGACTATCACCTACCATGATCCTCGGATGTCAGGACGGTTCCGTAGGTTAGGATAACACCTACGTGGTCATATGCCAATTACTGCCTCGGATGTCAGGCACGCACGTAAAACCTACGTGTACGCATTACTTACTTCTATCCTCGGTACAAAGGATACGTACGTGAAACCTACGTACACCCCCGCGTCTCCTATCCTCGGTTATGAAGGATACGTACGTAAAACCTACGTACACCCCATACGCGCTACTGTTCTCGGAAGAAGAACAGGGATGATACGAATAGTTGATACGAATAGTCTAGTGGTCACATAACATGGGAAGCCCCCACCTGTATAACTTACTATCGGCCCAGTAGAGCCACCCTTTACTTACTGTTACGCACTTACTTACTGTGAACTCGCTCAACTAGTTTGTTGATCATTCTGTTACATGCCTTGCAGATCGTTAGGTACATGGAGCTTGCACAAGGAGGAGCCGGTCGTTGTGGACAAGGATCGTATTACTTCGAGTAGACACTTATGACATTTCAGTATTTAAACTTGGGTTTATAACAATGCTTCCGCTACATAAACAATGCTTGGTTTTGAAACATCGATCATGTCGTGATAAACTATTTTTAATGACTTTAATTATTAAATGCTATGTTTGATATGATTGATGGCTTGATCCTGGTCACGTCACGCTCCCAAGCGGTGGTACTCCGCGTGTGGATTTTGGGGGTGTGACAGTTCAGTCTTATGACGAATCAAAAGTGGTTATGAGTTGGTATTTACGTGGGTAATAAACCTCTAAAATGGTTCCCCCTGATCACCACTCTAACTATGTCAAATGTCGAGTCAAACGTGCGGTTAAAAAGTCAACAGAAAGCTATTTTAGCAATTTATGCATAATCTGTAATGGATATGTTATGGAACCTGTTTTGATAATCATAAAACATGATAATAAGTATATAAACATGTTTGCGCTCGTTTGAATCGATCATTTACTATATAGAACCGGTTCGGAGCCGAAAGTCGCAAAAGTTTGACTTTTGCTTTGACTTCAGTTCTGACCCGTTTTAGTGAGGTATAAATATACCTTAGGACTCTCTTAGGACCAGGTCACATGTTGGTATAAACCTCTGTGGTCGGTTCATGAGTTATCCGAGTCTTTTGCGCAATTCCGTCATTCGCCTAAAAGTTGACCGTAACGGCCTTTTAAAATTAAAACGAGTATTTCGGACACGTGAACGGACCAAAACCTTGCTTATTAAATTATAAGCATGTCCTTAAAGTTTCACGTCAATCCGAGGTCTAGAATGAGAGTTATGCTAAAAGGCGCACTTTTAAGAAAGTTTTGTAATTAACGGCGCAATTTGCATAACACCCTTCTAACCCAAGTTTTCGTCACCAAAACTTTTACCCACTGTGGTAAAATAATATTTTGGGAATTTTAGAGATTTTTAATAATTTTTACCTTGCTCATAACCTGCGGTTATGGCTACGATTCGGTAAATACCGAATATGCCCTTTTCGGCCAAAACATGAGTTCTACAAGGTCTTTTGACCCGATTCCAATTGCCACTGGTTTTAAATAATAAATAAAGTATTTTAAACTTTATAAGCTGTTCGGGAAACTCAGATTTCCTGTAGAACTCGAAAAGCCCTTTTAAAGTCTTTAAAATGACCGAAAAGCCCCTACGGGGCATATTACCAACTTAAACTCGTTACGGGCGTCACGGAAGGTATCCTACTGATACCAAAATACTTTTAAGACATATTGACTTAGGAAATAAGCGTAGGACACTTATGGTTAACCGTTTCGCCTATTTGCGCACACGGTACGGCTCATGGAACTAGTTTTCGTGCAATAGCCGATATGGGTCAAATTATATTATTTGAACCCCAAAATCCAGAGTATGAACTATAAACCCATATGAAACAAGTCTCTGAACTTGTTGGGTCCAAATCATACTCCATTCTCGGTTTTCGCCTTTTCGTGCGAATTAACCATATCTATGTATCGGAATCAACCGGTTTAAGCTACGGCTAATATAAGGACCGTTAGGATTCTAAGAGGTTAATTAAAACCTTCGTTCCAGATTAGGAGCCCCAGTAAAAGCTATCGGTGACTTGATCTAAATTAAGGATTAATACTTGCAAAGGTAAATACTTTAACTTATTTCCCCTATATGGGCTTGGGTTACGGTATATTAATACCGCTTGATTGAGCATTATATAATTCCATCGCTTAGGTGGTTAATTGATTAAATATGATCGGCTCATTTAAACAGTTTTGTTGCTTATAAGCCTTTGGGGGGTTTAATGACCGTTGTCCCGGATATCCTTGGCATCATTTTACGAAATGGCCACGACCATCGACATCCCGGTGTAGGCGTACACCCGGTATAAAGTGTCGACATTAAAATTAAAAGACGTAGCCGTTGGTTTTTATACTACGGTTTTACGCAAACGTGGTGTGTCTATAAATCTTTAACCCGGCACGACCCGGGCTACTGAACGCATAAAAGAACATGTAAAACGTTCACAAGATCATTATGAATTTTCCCAAGTTATAAAAGAGTTTGTGCCTTGTGCATTCAAATCAATTTTTAATAAACATTTTCAAATGTGTCAGTTGAATGTATTTACCAGTGTAAACTGACGTATTTTCCCCAAAAAGATTAAGTGCAGGTACCTAAACGTAATTGGCTGGTATTAGCTCCCTAGCGTCGGGATAAGCCTCGCAAGCTTGATTGCAGTATCTGATGGAACAATACTTATGTTTACTTACGATCCACTGTGGATATTCAACTTCTGTAATACATTGATATTATCACCAGAGGTTGAAATATATATTTATCTTATGCTTCCGCTGTGCATTATATAATTGTGTGGTTTGACTATATTGTTGCCAACATCGTCACGGTAATCCCCCACCGGGCCCACCGGTGAGACACGTGGAAATCGGGGTGTGACGGGTTGGTATCAGAGCCAACATTGAGTGAATTAAACACTGTCCTATTGTGTTTAATCTCAATGACACAATTGCACATACTTGAGTCTAGACAAGAACTTAGGACAAATTCGGATTAATACTCCTTTTTGTCTTTATTTTCCTTCCGATTTTTAATAAGTTTTGGAGCAGGAAAATGCCACCTGTTATATTCCGAGGAAGAGGAAGGGGAAGAAGAGGCCGAGGAGAAATCGTGACACATCACGATAAAGAAGCTGGACCATCTGGTACAAGACATCCTTCGATGACACGGAGCGAAGAGCCACAACGACGAAGAGATCTTTACGAACCCGCGAGGCATTCCACTTCGCACAGCTCGACGCCATCCTACCGGCACTCCTTTGGGCCAGATTCAGAAAATGATCCCAACAACCCACAACCTTCCTTCATACCTCTACAACGTTCGGTTTCGCACTGGAATTACGACGACCCTACTCCCTACTACATAGGTCAGTTCAATCCGGCTGACTACATACAGGAACCTTCAGGTTTTGTTCCACTAGGGCCACAAGACCATTTTTCTGAAGATCCCATGGAGGAGGATGAGGATCCTACTGAACCCGCTCGTGGTACGCCCACGCATCCGATAGAAGTTTCTGATGGGTCATCCTTCCATGGAACGCCCTATCAAGGACCTGACAGTTTCCAAGCGATGTTTGACCGACATGAATGGTACTACACGCCATCTCGACAGACATCTCAACCACCGAGACATCCACAGGATCCCTCTGAGGATTCACGCTTTGAGGCAGTTACGCCACCACCTCCGCCACCGGCACAACCAGTAATACCTGATCCGCCGAGGCGTAGGAGGACAAATGCTCGTATGTCTACACGAGGAGGAGGGGGTATCCACTTCAGCACTCCTCGACATTCTAGTAGTAGCCACTATCCGCCACTACAAGAAGAAGGACCTTCAAGTCCTATACAGGAGGCGAACTCCGCACCAGCTGCACGAAATTCGCCACCATTTGGGTATGACCAACCCATACCAGCTTACACAGGTCCGACGGCTTACAACCCGTTCGAACCGTCACAAGCACAATACAACTACGGCTATGAGCGCGACCCCTATGTGGTGTCGGCAAGATATAATGCGCGCTACCCTGACGGAGCACATGGAAACATGGGACCACCGGATTACTCAGCTCATGGGTATCCAATACCTCCCAGACCTCCAGTTCCGCATCAAGCGCAACAGCCACGTTTCTCTCCTCCTGAACAGGAAGAAATACTCCATCGACTAGATCGTGTGGAGAGAGAGTTCGAGGAAGAAAAGAAAAGCCACCGAGGATTTCTCAAGGGCTTGGCGAACCTACTAAAGGGCAAAAAGAAGAAACGTGACCATTAGCCCTTAATAGTTGTACTAATGTAATTTCTACTTGGAAATAAGTCCCTACGTGGACAACTTATCATATTTCAGTCCCTACGTGGACTTATTTTTAGTCCTTGCATGGACACCCACCTTGTATTAGTCCCTGTGTGGACTTGTCACTTATTTTAAACCCTCTATGGAGGTATGTACTATTTGAAAGACCCGTTTAGGGCAATATGTAATTGTATTTGAGATTTTGGAATGTATGTTATGAGTTTTGTTTTAATATATATAAAATAAATCAAAACCATTCCTTTTATATTGATCTGCCTAAATAAAGAATCTTAAAAGGTGGAACCTAGCTTGGGGTCTTGTAAGATCTAGTCAAGATGGTACGACCTAACTGAAAAGATTCTGATTCCCTGTTAACCTCTGTACGCATGTTAACATTCATGGCAGATGTGATTCGTTATAATCACGCACGTCATTCTTATACAATAATCCTTTAAGGATTTCAAAACCCAACTAAATGATTTATAAATCGCGGGTTAAATCACCAATAAAGGTGACCAAAATTATAAAGACATCCATTAGTGATGCAATGCCTACGGGCCAGTATTATAAAGACATCCATTAGTGATGCAATGCCTACGGGCCAGTATTATAAAGACATCCATTAGTGATGCAGTGCCTACGGGCCAAATTATTAAAACATCCATAAGTGATGCAGTGCCTACGGGCCAGAATTATTAAAACATCCATTAGTGATGTAGTGCCTACGAGCCAATATTATTAAAACATCCGTTAGTGGTGTAGTGCCTACGGGCCAGTACTATAAAACATCCATTTAGTGATGTAGTGCCTACGGGCCAATATTATTAAAACATCCGTTAGTGGTGTAGTGCCTACGGGCCAGTACTATAAAACATCCATTTAGTGATGTAGTGCCTACGGGCCAACTATATTTAAACATCCATTAGAGGTGTAGTGCCTATGGGCCATAATAATTGTCTTATAAAGACAAAAGGCAGTGGTAGTCTATGACTCTCTGCAAGAAAGAGATAAAAGAACTACGGTTCAATTCTCTATGCCTTTGATTCTCTGAAATCTCGGCTAATATTATAAAACATCATCATGATTAGGCTTTATGCCGCCAATATTATTTATATAGCTGAAATAGGATATATTCAAATCCTAATATGTAATGAAATAATAAGTTAACCAAATATGGTCTCTGTACCATGGTTGACAAATTGTCATAAAAGACAATTATATAATAATCTCCTAAATAAAATTTTGTTATCTTCTGTAACAGATTCAAGTTACAATGGCGGATCCCAATGGAGAGAACAGCCACACAAACGAAGATGACTATGACAATGCGTCAGTGCATTTGACAGGCGCACAACTGAAGGCTCTGATTGACAATGCTGTCCAGGCAGCTATTGATCGTCAAAATACTGAGTCTCAAGGCAGAACTGTGTCAAAACCACCCTCTAAACCGAAGACACACTCCAAACCACCCTCTGAACCCAAGAAAGATGACGACAAACATTCGTCTACTGAGCACAGCGTTCATCGCGATAGAGAATATACTGATGCGTCCAGTGCTAAGGGTTGCACCTACAAATACTTTGTATCATGTAAGCCCCGTGAATTTACAGGGGAGAAAGGTGCGGTTGACTGTATCACCTGGCTAGACGAGATGGACA
The DNA here is from genome assembly GCF_002127325.2 of Helianthus annuus. Classification (NCBI taxonomy): domain Eukaryota; kingdom Viridiplantae; phylum Streptophyta; class Magnoliopsida; order Asterales; family Asteraceae; genus Helianthus; species Helianthus annuus. Next base: position 188,821,034 of record NC_035436.2, on the reverse strand, counting down.
CGATAGTGGACATCAGCGGGTGCGCTGAGAGGGACGTGGTTAAGTTTGTGTCCCAGTCATTCAAGGGCGAGGCCCTGGCGTGGTGGAGAGCTCTGGTGCAAGCTTCAGGTAAGTCTGCCTTATACAAAATGTCATGGGGGGAGTTTATTACCCTCATAAAAGAAAACTACTGCCCTCAACACGAGGTTGAGAAGATTGAGGCAGATTTTGTCTCACTAGTGATGACAAACCTGGATTGTCAAGCATATCTGACAAGTTTTAACACTATGTCACGCCTGGTGCCATATCTTGTGACACCAGAACCTAGAAGGATTGCCCGTTTCATTGGGGGCTTAGAGCCGGCGATCAAGGCCAGTGTGAAGGCCTCTAGGCCGACGACCTTCAGGTCAGTTACTGACCTCTCCTTGTCTCTTACACTTGATGCTGTCCGTCTGAGGGCACAAAGGAACAAGGAGGCTGAAAAGCGAAAGCGTGAGGATGAAACCTCACGAAAGTCTGGGAAAAAGCACCGTGGAAACGGTGAAGGCAAGAGAGGGTCGGAGGCAAAGAGGGAGGGGCAAGCTGATGGAAGACCTCACTGCAAAGTCTGCAAGAAACCTCACTCCGGGAAGTGTAGGTTTGCGTCTGGTTCGCAGTCGCAACAAAAGACTCCATCCTGTGGGCTATGCAAGTCCAAGGATCATAAGACAGTGGAGTGCAAAAAGATAAAGGATGCAACCTGCTATAATTGTAATGAGAAGGGGCATATAAAGAGTAATTGCCCGAAGTATGCCAAGAAGGCGGAAGAGACGAAGAAGTCGAATGCGAGAGTTTTTCGCTTGGATGCAAAGGAAGCGGTTAAGGACGACAATGTGCTTACAGGTACTTTCCTCGTAAATAATATATTTGCAAGAGTACTATTCGATTCTGGCGCTGATAAGTCCTTTGTAGACCAGAAATTTTGCCAACTACTAAATATGCCAATCAAAATCCTTGACGTGAAATACGAAGTAGAGTTAGCAGACGGCACGATCGAAACCGTCTCTACTGTTCTAGAAGGATGTGAAATGTCCATTAGGAACCATTCTTTTCCTTTATCTCTACTTCCTTTCAAACTTGCGGGTTTTGACATCGTGCTAGGCATGGACTGGTTATCCCATAACCAGGCCCAAATCATTTGCGGCAAGAGGCAAATAGTCTTAAAGACTCCGAGTGGTGAATCTCTTACCATTCGAGGGGATACGCACTACGGGTTGCCCAAAGACGTATCTATGCTGAAAGCTTCAAGGTGTTTGAACAGAGGCTGTGTAATTTACATGGCTCAGGTGATAATTGAAGAACCAAAGCCGAAGATCGAGGATCTTCCTGTCATTTCTGAATACCCCGAGGTTTTTCCTGAAGAACTACCTGGTTTGCACCAGATAGATAAGTGGAATTCAGAATAGACATCATTCCTGGAGCTGCTCCGATAGCCAGAGCACCTTACAGATTAGCTCCGACGAAAATGAAAGAACTGAGGACCCAGTTGGATGAACTGCCGGCGAAAGGTTTTATCAGACCTAGTTCATCTCCCTGGGGAGCTCCTGTCCTATTTGTAAAGAAGAAGGACGGATCGATGCGGTTGTGCATCGACTATAGAGAACTGAATAAAGTTACCATAAAGAATAGATATCCTTTACCAAGGATCGATGATCTATTCGATCAGCTGCAAGGAGCAAGCTACTTTTCCAAGATCGACTTAAGGTCGGGTTATCATCAACTAAGGGTCAGAGATGAAGATGTACACAAGACTGCATTTAGGACTCGCTATGGTCATTACGAGTTCCTAGTGATGCCTTTTGGGCTCACAAATGCACCGGCTGCGTTCATGGATCTCATGAACCGCGTTTGCAAGCCGTACTTGGACAAATTCGTCATAGTCTTCATCGACGATATCCTTATCTATTCCAAGAATCAAGCTGACCACGAGAAGCACCTCCGTTGCATTCTCGAATTACTACAACGTGAGAAACTCTACGCCAAATTCTCGAAATGTGAATTTTGGCTACGAGAAGTTCAGTTTTTAGGACACGTTGTGAGTGAGCGTGGTATCCAAGTGGATCCCGCTAAGGTAGAGGCGGTCATGAACTGGCAAGAGCCAAAGACGCCTACCGAAATCCGTAGCTTCCTGGGGTTAGCAGGATACTACCGGAGATTTATTGAAAATTTTTCGAGGATTGCTGCGCCTTTGACTTCCTTGACCAAGAAGAAAGAAAAGTACATTTGGGGCCCGAAGCAGCAAGAACCCTTCGAAATACTGAAGCAAAAGCTAAGCAACGCACCTGTGTTGACCTTACCTGAGGGTACAGATGAATTCGTAGTTTACTGCGATGCATCACACACAGGCATGGGGTGTGTGCTTATGCAGAAGGGCAAGGTGATTGCCTATGCTTCAAGGGAATTAAAGGTGCATGAAAAGAATTACACCACCCATGATTTGGAGTTGGGTGCCGTTGTATTTGCACTTAAGTTGTGGAGGCACTACCTTTACGGTATTAAATTTGTGATTTATTCAGATCACAAAAGCCTTCAGCACTTGTTCAACCAGAAGGAGTTGAACATGAGACAGCGCCGTTGGATGGAAACCCTGAATGATTATGACTGTGAAATCAGGTACCATCCCGGCAAGGCGAATGTAGTCGCCGATGCTTTGAGCAGAAAGGAAAGGGTAAAACCCATTCGAATCAATGCCAAGAGCATTGAGGTTAAGAATAATTTGATGGAAAGGATATTAGCTGCGCAGCGTGAGGCTGTGTTGGAAGCTAATTATCCAAATGAAAAGCTGGGAGTAACTGAGGAGCAGTTGACTCTTAGCAAGGATGGAATTCTTAGGCTGAATGGACGTATATGGGTTCCGATTTATGGAGGACTACGAGATGTTGTTCTCCAGGAAGCCCATAGTTCCAAATACTCAGTCCATTCTGGTGCTGACAAGATGTACCAAGACTTAAAGGCAAATTATTGGTGGATAGGCTTGAAAAAGTCTGTAGCCGCCCACGTAGCAAAATGCTTGACTTGTGCTCAAGTCAAGGCCGAGCACCAAAAGCCATCTGGCTTGCTACAACAGCCTGAACTTCCCGAGTGGAAGTGGGAATGCGTAACTATGGACTTCATAACCAAGTTACCCAAAACCAGGAAAGGAAACGATACAATATGGGTCATAGTCGATAGGCTGACTAAATCAGCTCACTTTCTACCCATCAAGGAGACGTATAGCTCCGATATGTTGGCCCAACTTTATGTTGATAAGATTGTAGCCTTACACGGCATACCTGTGTCTATTATCTCCGACAGGGATACTAGATACACATCACACTTCTGGAAGAGTTTCCAGCAATCTTTGGGCACGCGTTTAAACTTTAGTACGGCTTACCATCCACAGACGGACGGTCAAAGTGAGCGTACTATACAAACGCTAGAAGACATGCTCCGTGCATGTGCGATCGATTTAGGTGGTAACTGGGATAAGAACCTACCCCTGATCGAATTCTCCTACAATAATAGCTACCACACCAGCATAAAGGCTGCGCCTTTTGAGGCGTTATATGGTAGGAAATGTAGATCGCCTGTTTGTTGGGCGGAAGTAGGAGAGGTCCAATTATCGGGACCAGAGATTGTTTTCCAGACTACGGACAAGATTGTCCAGATCCGGGAACGTCTCAAGGCTGCCCGCGATAGGCAGAAGAGCTACACTGATCCAAAGCGTAAGGATTTTCACTTCGAAGTGGGTGAAAAAGTATTACTTAAGGTGTCACCCTGGAAGGGGGTGATGCGTTTCGGCAAGAAAGGCAAACTGAGTCCGAGATACATAGGACCTTTTGAGGTCATTGAACGAGTCGGATCAGTTGCCTATAAACTAAACTTGCCTGAAGAGCTCAATGGAATTCACAATGTGTTCCACATCTGCAATCTCAAAAAGTGCCTCGCCGACGAGTCATTGGTGATTCCACACACAGATGTGCATATAGATGAGAGCTTAAAGTTCATAGAAAAACCTTTGTCGATTGAAGATCGACAGGTGAAGAAGCTTCGCAGAAAGCACGTACCGATTGTAAAAGTCAAATGGGATGCTCGTAGAGGTCCTGAATATACGTGGGAAGTCGAAGCTACAATGAAAGAAAAATACCCCTATTTATTTGAGTAAATCTCGAGTCGAGATTTATTTTAAGGGGGTGAGGATGTAACACCTCGAATTTTTGTGTCCAATGATGTGTTAACACGTGTCATTTGTTTACACGTGGCATCTATAATAAATAAAGGACTAATTTTGACAAACCTTGAAAGTATATAAATTCGAGGGTTATAAGTGTCAACAAGGGTAAATATACTGTATAGTATCCCTAAATAATGCTTAAACCTTCAAACGAATAAATTATAGATCGTACAAAAACAAAACGCGGAAGAAAGTGAGAGATTACAAACTACAGGGGTTAACTGTGTCAACATGTTTAATAATACCTCTGAGTGACCCTTTAACGTTCCAAAGACTTTGCAACGGTATTATACCCTCACTAAAATAATATATATGAATTTCGCGAAGTTTCGATATGAAACGAGAAAGTTACGATCGAATTCGTAGAAGAAGGGTTAAAAGCGTCAACAGTGAAAGTTAAGGCTTTCCAATATAATTAATAAATAAACCGGGGACTTAATAATGCGGGTAAATAACACGAGGCCCCTATCGGTAAATAACAGAGGGCCAAACCGCAAAGTTACCCCTTCAAAACCGAAAGGTCAGGTAAATCATTACGAAAGATTTCGTTATTAATTACCGGATTCTGATAATCATGACAAAAGATTTAAAAATCTGGAAAAACAGACTTCTCGCGACCCGCGTGAAGGTTAGGCTTAAGTGTAAGCGGGCCGCGAGCCTCCTAAATAACACGCCTGAAATTTGAACTTTAGGCGACCCGCGTTAAAGTGCATGGGAACTCCCATGCGGGTCGCGTAAAGTGCCCAGATGCAGAATTGTTGTAACTACATGGCTTTTGGAGCTTATGAATGACCAAACCTCAATCAATGAGGCATGGGTGCCCCCTACTCGACCCATAACCCTCTAATACACCTGCCATTCATCCAAGGGCACTTGTAGAGTTGTGTGTAATGATCTTGAGCCATAACATTTGCTATAAATAGCACTAGTATGCAACATAACATTCACAACATCAAAACACACACCTCTGATCATTTCAAGAGCTCTCAAGTCCTCTTCTCTGCTCCATAAGCAAGAACACAACTTCTGTAAGTGATCTAACCCTTTGTGGTGTCACATTTCCTTAGTAAATGGCTAAGAACCAAACCGTCGTAACTACGGTTTGACTTTACAATAAATCAGTAATGGTTCAGTCTTATGACGAATCAAAAGTGGTTATGAGTTGGTATTTACGTGGGTAATAAACCTCTAAAATGGTTCCCCCTGATCACCACTCTAACTATGTCAAATGTCGAGTCAAACGTGCGGTTAAAAAGTCAACAGAAAGCTATTTTAGCAATTTATGCATAATCTGTAATGGATATGTTATGGAACCTGTTTTGATAATCATAAAACATGATAATAAGTATATAAACATGTTTGCGCTCGTTTGAATCGATCATTTACTATATAGAACCGGTTCGGAGCCGAAAGTCGCAAAAGTTTGACTTTTGCTTTGACTTCAGTTCTGACCCGTTTTAGTGAGGTATAAATATACCTTAGGACTCTCTTAGGACCAGGTCACATGTTGGTATAAACCTCTGTGGTCGGTTCATGAGTTATCCGAGTCTTTTGCGCAATTCCGTCATTCGCCTAAAAGTTGACCGTAACGGCCTTTTAAAATTAAAACGAGTATTTCGGACACGTGAACGGACCAAAACCTTGCTTATTAAATTATAAGCATGTCCTTAAAGTTTCACGTCAATCCGAGGTCTAGAATGAGAGTTATGCTAAAAGGCGCACTTTTAAGAAAGTTTTGTAATTAACGGCGCAATTTGCATAACACCCTTCTAACCCAAGTTTTCGTCACCAAAACTTTTACCCACTGTGGTAAAATAATATTTTGGGAATTTTAGAGATTTTTAATAATTTTTACCTTGCTCATAACCTGCGGTTATGGCTACGATTCGGTAAATACCGAATATGCCCTTTTCGGCCAAAACATGAGTTCTACAAGGTCTTTTGACCCGATTCCAATTGCCACTGGTTTTAAATAATAAATAAAGTATTTTAAACTTTATAAGCTGTTCGGGAAACTCAGATTTCCTGTAGAACTCGAAAAGCCCTTTTAAAGTCTTTAAAATGACCGAAAAGCCCCTACGGGGCATATTACCAACTTAAACTCGTTACGGGCGTCACGGAAGGTATCCTACTGATACCAAAATACTTTTAAGACATATTGACTTAGGAAATAAGCGTAGGACACTTATGGTTAACCGTTTCGCCTATTTGCGCACACGGTACGGCTCATGGAACTAGTTTTCGTGCAATAGCCGATATGGGTCAAATTATATTATTTGAACCCCAAAATCCAGAGTATGAACTATAAACCCATATGAAACAAGTCTCTGAACTTGTTGGGTCCAAATCATACTCCATTCTCGGTTTTCGCCTTTTCGTGCGAATTAACCATATCTATGTATCGGAATCAACCGGTTTAAGCTACGGCTAATATAAGGACCGTTAGGATTCTAAGAGGTTAATTAAAACCTTCGTTCCAGATTAGGAGCCCCAGTAAAAGCTATCGGTGACTTGATCTAAATTAAGGATTAATACTTGCAAAGGTAAATACTTTAACTTATTTCCCCTATATGGGCTTGGGTTACGGTATATTAATACCGCTTGATTGAGCATTATATAATTCCATCGCTTAGGTGGTTAATTGATTAAATATGATCGGCTCATTTAAACAGTTTTGTTGCTTATAAGCCTTTGGGGGGTTTAATGACCGTTGTCCCGGATATCCTTGGCATCATTTTACGAAATGGCCACGACCATCGACATCCCGGTGTAGGCGTACACCCGGTATAAAGTGTCGACATTAAAATTAAAAGACGTAGCCGTTGGTTTTTATACTACGGTTTTACGCAAACGTGGTGTGTCTATAAATCTTTAACCCGGCACGACCCGGGCTACTGAACGCATAAAAGAACATGTAAAACGTTCACAAGATCATTATGAATTTTCCCAAGTTATAAAAGAGTTTGTGCCTTGTGCATTCAAATCAATTTTTAATAAACATTTTCAAATGTGTCAGTTGAATGTATTTACCAGTGTAAACTGACGTATTTTCCCCAAAAAGATTAAGTGCAGGTACCTAAACGTAATTGGCTGGTATTAGCTCCCTAGCGTCGGGATAAGCCTCGCAAGCTTGATTGCAGTATCTGATGGAACAATACTTATGTTTACTTACGATCCACTGTGGATATTCAACTTCTGTAATACATTGATATTATCACCAGAGGTTGAAATATATATTTATCTTATGCTTCCGCTGTGCATTATATAATTGTGTGGTTTGACTATATTGTTGCCAACATCGTCATGGTAATCCCCCACCGGGCCCACCGGTGAGACACGTGGAAATCGGGGTGTGACAATAACTTTCCCGAATCTCGACGAATCAGAAGCTTGATCCGTCAACCCAATCTCGACGAAACAGGAAATCTGTTTCGTCAACATCTTCTCGATGAAACAAGTGTTTTGCCGGCCCATCAGTTTCGCCAAGGCCCAGTTCGGGCCCAGTATACTTTTGCACGTATAAGTCTTACGGAACCACCCCATTCGTCACACTTTAGCAAAATCAGAGAAACCCTAGAGCTCTCTTAGTGTGACGGCAGCCTTGTGTACCCCCAAGCCCTCGTGAACGATCAAACCCTCGTACCCTCTACCGCGGTTAGTTGCGTGCTTGTTTAATCGGTTTCATTGATGATTTGATTATTGTTACATGTTGTGTCTGTTTAATTTCTGGTAAGGATATGATTAGATAACCAACATGATTTCTTGGTATGCTCTTGTTATGATTAACAGTGAATGGTTATGATCTTGACGAATTGATTAAGGTTAGGCATGATGTATGTTATTGCTAAACTACATTGACTGACTTAATAAATAAACGAATGATGCTGAATCCAATACTGTAATTGTATGTGAACGGGTTGAGGTTGTTGTCGGTGGTAGGTTATGTATGGGAACCGTGTTTCCGACTCAATGATTATTGTGTATGCTGTATAATGATTCTGTTAGGTGATGATTGTATGTTGAGCGATTTCTGTATGATTACTGATTGATGTGGTAACGGCTGTTCATGATCATTAGGGTTTCTGTGTTGATACTGTAACTGATCGGCATGATTGACGTAATTGATATTTGACGTAACTGGCATTTGACGTAACTGACTTGTTTGGCGAAACAGAACTCTCGACGAAATAGACTTGTGTTTTGCCAAGGGTTATCAACGAAACAGAAACTTGTTTCGCCAAAGGGTGATTGACGAAACAGAGTATGTTTCGTCAACCTGTGTTTCGCCGACTTGAATACTTTGCACAGTAACCTGACTTAACTCTGTTAGAAAATTAACTGAGATATTTAACTGCTGTTAGGTATAAACCAGTACTTGTATGATTACGAATACGTGCTATACGATACTTGGTGATTTCTGATGCGATGTCTACTATGAATATACTTACGTGCCAACTTCATGAATACAAACTGATTATGTACACATGCGTACTCTAGGACTTGATTGATAAACTGTGAGCACATACTTAGCATACCGAGCAAACCAAGGTGAGTTCACACAACCAAGGCATGGGGTTCCCAGGGTGGGAAATGGGTTTTGGATTATTTACTCGTACTTACTCAGATGATAGAATTTAATGATATGGTCCTCAGGGTGAGGCAGGGTAACGATGAGATACGACCTAGACTAGTATACTAATTGAACTGATCTTCGCACACACGCCAGGGGTTGGCCGCGATATTATGACTGATCTTCGCACACATGCCTCAGAAAGGCCGCGAACTATACATACTAAAACTTCGCACACATGCCAGGGTGGCCGCGATACAAATATACATAGTCTAGAATACTTGAGAACTTTCCCTAATCTTCGCATACATGCCTAGAAGGCTGCGATACGAACTAATACGATACATGACCTAATGAACGAACGCAATGCTTACTATACCATTACTATTACTGAACTATTGACTGTGAACTCGCTCAACTAGTTGTTGACTCTCTGCTGCATGCCTTGCAGGACCTTAGGTACATATGGAGCTTGCACAAGGAGGAGCAGGTCGTTGTGGGCACGGATCGTGAATGTTTCGTTACACACTTTATGCCATTTCATACTTTATTATGTTGGGTTTTATTTATACGCTTCCGTTAAACAGTGATAACATACTTATATTTTGAACACCTTTCATATTGGTGGTTGAATGCCATTTACTTTTACTTATTAATTACGTGTTCAATATGATTGGTGGCTTGATCCTGGTCATGTCACGCCTCCAAGCGGTGGTACTCCGCGGGTGGAATTTGGGGGTGTGACAGATTGGTATCAGAGCCATTGGTTATAGAGAACTTGGTTTTAATATGGGAAAAACGTTTTTATTAAAACCAGACTATAACCAGAACAGTGCTCTCAACGATCCACAACGACGCTTCGCTCCACGTGCAAGACTCAATATCCTAGGTAATAAGGTTTATGTTTATTACCTGCTTGCTAGAACTATATAGAACTTTGCTCGTAGTATGCTTAGATTACATTGCCTACTATACGTCATTACATGAGAATACCTATGTGCTTACACTCTTCTGTCATCGCACTACTCGCGAACCTTTCTCACTTATTCTACTTGTACTATGAAGATCATGTTTGGACGTGTGAACATGACTCAAGCCCAGTTGACGGCACTTATCAATGAACGAGTAGCTGCGGCACTTGCAGCTGCACCAGCAGGTAGTATACCCTGCGGATGGAATACACACTAGGATCTTTGAATCCTACATTCCTAAATCAACCTTTGTATTTAATATTGTCCTATCCTATGCACAATAGGTCAAAACGCTCCACAACCTATCTGCACATTCAAGAACTTCATGGACTGTCGTCCAAGCACATTCAGTGGCACGGAAGGAGCAGTGGGACTACTCCATTGGTTTGAGAAGCTCGAGTCGGTATTCGAGATGTGTGAATGCCCTGAGGCTCGCAGGGTCAAGTACACCACTGGTACTTTGGAAGGAATCGCGTTAACTTGGTGGAACGCGCAAGTACAGATCCTAGGGTTGGCAGCTGCTAACGCCACCCCTTGGAACGATTTCAAGGAGTTGATTAAACGTGAATACTGCACACGGGAAGACATCCACAAGTTGGAAGACGAGTTTTACCATTTGAAAATGATTGGGTCAGAGATTGAAGCTTATACCAAAAGGTCAAACGAGCTGGCCGTGCTGTGTCCAACGATGGTGGACCCTCCAATCAAGCGTATTGAGTTTTATCTCAAGGGGTTAGCGCCAGAAATCCAGAGCCATGTGATATCGGCTAATCTTGACAACATCCAGGCTATTCAGCGCCTTGCTCATCGTATTACGGATCAGGCAGTAGAGCAGAACAAGCTGCCAAAACGCATCAGTACTACCATACTGCTGTTACTACTTCTGCTACCCCCAGTGACAACAAAAGAAAATGGGAGGGGGATTCCAGTAAAGGTTCAGTCTCAGTTCAGTCTCAAGCACAGCAGCGCAAGACAAATGACTACCAGAGTCCGAGTCTGCAATCATCTGGCAGTCAGGGGCAGGGTGGATATCGGGGAAATCACCCACTATGTAATAAGTGCAACAGACACCACAGTGGACGGTGTCGCAAGGAACGTTGTCAGAGATGCCTCAAGTTAGGGCATGAAGCTAAAGACTGCAGGAGTGCGCGACCCGCGAATCAGAACCAGCAACTACAATTACCAGCTCCGCAGAACCAACAGCAGCAGCCACAGCGTGGAAACCGGGGGTGTTTCCAGTGTGGGGCAGAAGGTCATTTCAAACGTGATTGCCCTCAATTGAACCAGAACCAGAACCGCAACAACAACAACAACAACCAGGGCAACGGGAACAACAACAACGGGGGAAACAACAACAACAATGGCAACGAAGCCCGGGGTCGTGCTTTCGTGCTGGGTCGGGGCGACGCAATGAATGATCCCAATGTGGTTATGCGTAAGTTTCTTCTCGACGATATTTATGTTACTGTCTTATTTGATTCGGGTGCGGATACAAGTTATATATCGTTAAAAGTGAGTAAAATGTTAGAACGTACACCAACACCCCTAAACACCAAACATGTCGTAGAGTTAGCAAATGGTAAAAGTGTAGAAGCCGCACATGTAGTCAAGGGTTGTAGCATCGTTTTAGCTGGTCAGACCTTCTCGATTGATCTTATACCCATAGTTTTGGGTAGTTTCGACATCGTTATCGGTATGGATTGGTTATCCCAACATCACGCAGAGATCTTATGCAAGGGAAAGATAGTTCGCATTACTCGTTCTGGCAAGGAACCTCTCGAAGTTCAAGGCGACAAGAGTGGTGCCGTGGTTAGCATCATCTCTTTCTTGAAGGCTCAGAAATGTCTACGAAAGGGGCACACTGCCATTCTGGCACTTGTTACTGATACATTAGCGAAAGAAAAGAAGTTGGAGGATATTCCAGTAGTACGCGACTTTCCTCAAGTGTTTCCTGAAGATTTACCTGGGCTACCGCCTCATCGCCAAGTCGAATTCCAGATTGAGTTAGCTCCTGGAGCAGCACCAATAGCCCGCGCACCGTATCGTTTGGCTCCAACTGAACTAGAAGAACTGTCAAAGCAACTACAAGAGCTTTTGGAAAAGGGCTTCATTCGTCCAAGCTCTTCGCCTTGGGAAGCTCCAGTGTTATTCGTGAAAAAGAAGGACGGTACCTTCAGGATGTGCATTGATTACCGGGAACTCAACAAGGTGACGGTGAAGAACCGTTATCCTCTTCCGCGTATAGACGACTTATTCGACCAGTTGCAAGGGTCGAGTTACTACTCCAAGATAGACCTGAGGTCAGGGTATCATCAGCTGAGAGTCGGGGATGAGGACGTCTCCAAAACCGCATTCAGAACTCGCTACGGTCACTACGAGTTTCTTGTTATGCCATTCGGCTTAACGAACGCGCCTGCTGTATTTATGGATTTGATGAACAGGGTGTGCAAGCCGTATCTAGACAAGTTTGTGATTGTTTTCATCGACGACATTCTGATTTACTCCAAGAGTCAGGAGGAGCACGAGCAGCACTTACGATTGATTTTGGAACTTCTTCGAAAGGAACAACTATACGCTAAGCTTTCAAAATGCGACTTCTGGCTTCGTGAAGTCCACTTTCTAGGCCACGTGGTAAACAAGGATGGGATTCATGTCGATCCATCCAAGGTAGATTCGATCAGGAACTGGCCTGCACCGCGTACACCAACGGAAATACGCCAATTCTTGGGTTTGGCGGGGTATTACAGACGATTCATCAAAGACTTTTCGAAGATAGCACAGCCGCTTACGCTACTGACACAGAAAGGTGTCACCTACCGTTGGGGTAATGCGCAGGAAACCGCTTTCCAGTACCTAAAGGATAGGCTTTGCAGCGCACCTATTCTCTCATTGCCAGAGGGCACAGATGATTTTGTGGTTTATTGTGACGCATCAATACAGGGCCTTGGTTGCGTATTGATGCAGCGGGATAAAGTTATATCCTACGCTTCTCGTCAACTCAAGATTCACAAACGGAACTACACGACGCACGATTTAGAGCTGGGAGCTGTTGTTTTCGCGCTTAAGATATGGCGACATTACCTGTACGGTACCAAGTGCACAATTCACACCGATCACAGGAGTCTCGAGCATATCCTTAAGCAAAAGGATTTGAACATGCGTCAACGAAGATGGGTCGAACTTCTGAACGATTACGAATGCGCCATCAAGTACCATCCAGGCAAGGCCAATGTTGTGGCTGATGCCCTCAGTCGGAAAGATACTACACCTAGGCGTGTACGAGCTTTGCAACTCACCATTCAGTCCAGTCTTCCTGCACAGATACGAACAACTCAGATAGAAGCATTGAAACCCGAAAACGTCAAGGCTGAAGCCTTACGCGGCTCAAGGCAACGAATGGAACAAAAGGAAGACGGCGCCTACTATGTAACAGGGCGTATTTGGGTCCCACAATATGGCGGATTACGGGAACTTGTGATGGATGAAGCACACAAGTCTCGCTACTCGGTACATCCAGGGTCGGATAAAATGTACCATGATCTCAAAACAACATACTGGTGGCCTAGCATGAAAGCCCACATCGCTACTTACGTCGGCAAGTGTTTGACATGTGCAAAGGTCAAGGTGGAGTATCAGAAACCAGCGGGCCTACTTCAGCAACCCAAGATACCACAATGGAAATGGGAAGAAATTTCCATGGATATTGTTACAGGCCTACCCAGATCCCAGCGTGGGAATGATACTATATGGGTGATCGTGGATCGACTCACCAAGTCTGCACACTTCCTGGCTATAAAGGAAACGGATAAGTTCTCCACTCTCGCAGACGTTTATCTTAAAGAAGTTGCACGTATAAGTCTTACGGAACCACCCCATTCGTCACACTTTAGCAAAATCAGAGAAACCCTAGAGCTCTCTTAGTGTGACGGCAGCCTTGTGTACCCCCAAGCCCTCGTGAACGATCAAACCCTCGTACCCTCTACCGCGGTTAGTTGCGTGCTTGTTTAATCGGTTTCATTGATGATTTGATTATTGTTACATGTTGTGTCTGTTTAATTTCTGGTAAGGATATGATTAGATAACCAACATGATTTCTTGGTATGCTCTTGTTATGATTAACAGTGAATGGTTATGATCTTGACGAATTGATTAAGGTTAGGCATGATGTATGTTATTGCTAAACTACATTGACTGACTTAATAAATAAACGAATGATGCTGAATCCAATACTGTAATTGTATGTGAACGGGTTGAGGTTGTTGTCGGTGGTAGGTTATGTATGGGAACCGTGTTTCCGACTCAATGATTATTGTGTATGCTGTATAATGATTCTGTTAGGTGATGATTGTATGTTGAGCGATTTCTGTATGATTACTGATTGATGTGGTAACGGCTGTTCATGATCATTAGGGTTTCTGTGTTGATACTGTAACTGATCGGCATGATTGACGTAATTGATATTTGACGTAACTGGCATTTGACGTAACTGACTTGTTTGGCGAAACAGAACTCTCGACGAAATAGACTTGTGTTTCGCCAAGGGTTATCAAAGAAACAGAAACTTGTTTCGCCAAAGGGTGATTGACGAAACAGAGTATGTTTCGTCAACCTGTGTTTCGCCGACTTGAATACTTTGCACAGTAACCTGACTTAACTCTGTTAGAAAATTAACTGAGATATTTAACTGCTGTTAAGTATAAACCAGTACTTGTATGATTACGAATACGTGCTATGCGATACTTGGTGATTTCTGATGCGATGTCTACTATGAATATACTTACGTGCCAACTTCATGAATACAAACTGATTATGTACACATGCGTACTCTAGGACTTGAGAGCACATACTTAGCATACCAAGCAAACCAAGGTGAGTTCACACAGCCAAGGCATGGGGTTCCCAGGGTGGGAAATGGGTTTTGGATTATTTACTCGTACTTACTCAGATGATAGAATTTAATGATATGGTCCTCAGGGTGAGGCAGGGTAACGATGAGATACAACCTAGACTTGTATACTAATTGAACTGATCTTCGCACACACGCCAGGGGTTGGCCGAGATATTATGACTGATCTTCGCACACATGCCTCAGAAAGGCCGTGAACTATACATACTAAAACTTCGCACACATGCCAGGGTGGTCGCGATACAAATATACATAGTCTAGAATACTTGAGAACTTTCCCTAATCTTCGCATACATGCCTAGAGGGCTGCGATACGAACTAATACGATACATGACCTAATGAACGAACGCAATGCTTACTATACCATTACTATTACTGAACTATTGACTGTGAACTCGCTTAACTAGTTGTTGACTCTCTGCTGCATGCCTTGCAGGACCTTAGGTACATATGGAGCTTGCACAAGGAGGAGCAGGTCGTTGTGGGCACGGATCGTGAATGTTTCGTTACACACTTTATGCCATTTCATACTTTATTATGTTGGGTTTTATTTATACGCTTCCGCTAAACAGTGATAACATACTTATATATTGAACACCTTTCATATTGGTGGTTGAATGACATTTACTTTTACTTATTAATTACGTGTTCAATATGATTGGTGGCTTGATCCTGGTCATGTCACGCCTCCAAGCGGTGGTACTCCGCGGGTGGAATTTAGGGGTGTGACAGATTTGGCGAAACAAGTTTCTGTTTCGTTGATAACCCTTGGCGAAACACAAGTCTATTTCGTCGAGAGTTCTGTTTCGCCAAACAAGTCAGTTACGTCAAATGCCAGTTACGTCAAATATCAATTACGTCAATCATGCCGATCAGTTACAGTATCAACACAGAAACCCTAATGATCATGAACAGCCGTTACCACATCAATCAGTAATCATACAGAAATCGCTCAACATACAATCATCACCTAACAGAATCATTATACAGCATACACAATAATCATTGAGTCGGAAACACGGTTCCCATACATAACCTACCACCGACAACAACCTCAACCCGTTCACATACAATTACAGTATTGGATTCAGCATCATTTGTTTATTTATTAAGTCAGTCAATGTAGTTTAGCAATAACATACATCATGCCTAACCTTAATCAATTCGTCAAGATCATAACCATTCACTGTTAATCATAACAAGAGCATACCAAGAAATCATGTTGGTTATCTAATCATATCCTTACCAGAAATTAAACAGACACAACATGTAACAATAATCAAATCATCAATGAAACCGATTAAACAAGCACGCAACTAACCGCGGTAGAGGGTACGAGGGTTTGATCGTTCACGAGGGCTTGGGGGTACACAAGGCTGCCGTCACACTAAGAGAGCTCTAGGGTTTCTCTGATTTTGCTAAAGTGTGACGAATGGGGTGGTTCCGTAAGACTTATACGTGCAAAAGTATACTGGGCCCGAACTGGGCCTTGGCGAAACTGATGGGCCGGCGAAACACTTGTTTCGTCGAGAAGATGTTGACGAAACAGATTTCCTGTTTCGTCGAGATTGGGTTGACGGATCAAGCTTCTGATTCGTCGAGATTCAGGAAAGTTATACAAGACTTAGCTAGCTCGAGTGTGTACTAACAGATTCACATTATGTCATTAACACATAACATGCAATATCCACAATACGTTTCATTATAACATGACGTGCACAGTTACAAGTCAAACAAGTCAAACAACTACACAATCAAAGTCAACGCGTAATAAATGTGTAAGTGAAAGTCGAAAACTCGAGTTGTCACATTATCCCCAACTTGAAAGAAATTTCGTCCCGAAATTTAGCATGCGGTTACTGAGGAAGCTAGGTAAGTTGTATCGTTCGCTGGTTTTCCTGGGGTGTCACAATTATCATACTTAATTAACTAGCACATATCTTTACGTAAACAACTAAGAAGTGATTACGGAAATCACTTACCTTGTACGTCGATGTTCATACTCGTTTCCTCGCCACTTCTTGACCTGTTAGCCTTCCGTGCTTGATTCCGTCTCGACATAATTCCTATACTTTCATGTCATCGAAATCACATTCTTATTAGCATACACAATTGTACATGCTAACGATCATATCGATCGTATAATTCACATTTGACGTTCATAGTCACTTCTAACAAGCATAATACATGTAATCAAATTCATATCATTTCCAACTCGTGGAATCCGTCATGTCATCGCATTAAACACACATACGTCTAACACGCATCGTATAACTTACTTTAATCTTACAAATATGACAACATGACAGTTGACTTTTAGAAGTCAACGGTCCATTTACTTTAACTTTCGACTTATCATTATATACCTGTAACATCATAATCGACTATACGGACAAAACTATATACATATCATCTTTTACTTACATACAATTTCATCTATTAAGCTCACCTAGGCATTTCATCAAACACTTGGTGTGCGTACCACTATCTTAGCACAATGTACAACTAATTTATGCATATTCTTCTAATCTTATACATAATTCATCCAATCCTCCCACTAATTAGCATTTATCCTTCATACATAACATCAAGCATATCAACACCATATTTCTTTCAATTTATCTAACAAGAATTCATCATACCCGCATAATACAAACAACATGCAACAAGAATTAGACATGGATGATGATTCAAGTCATTATTCTTACCATAACTAATGGGTTTCGCCTCTAAACATCAAACTAACCTAAACCATGCATAATCCATGTTCTATATGATGATTCTAACATATCCTCATGCTCAATTTCATACCAATTCATGATCTACAATATAACCCACTTCGTGGGTAATCACCAATCTAGAATCTAAGACATACCTTATGATCCCCTAGTGTAGGTGATCACAAATTCGTGTTCGGTTCTGAATTTGAGTTTCATTTATCCTTCCAATTTGATGGATTAGATGGAGTTAGGGTTTTGACTTCATGAGAGCCCCTGCTCCCTCTAGAACACACGATCGTGTGTGTGTAAAATTTTATTTATTAATTCAACTTTCAACTTAACCCACTTTAACCCCTCAAGTTTTCACTAATTATAAAGGGGCACAACTTTCCTTCCTTTAATTGTTTTTACCATTTTGTTAACTTGGTTAAATAACCTAGTCATTCATTTCTTGATGTACCATGCAAGAACATTTAACGATTATAAACATTCGGATTTTGGGGCGTTACAAAGATGCAACAGGCTAGAAAGCCATGGGCTATTTATTTCCTTGTTAAAATATATTTTGCATTATAAGCCCATAGGTGGGGTTCTAGAATCTAGAGTGAAGTGAACACTAGTGTATTTGTGAATTAAGTGAACGAATTCTGACCATTGATTTACACTATCAAATCGTCAAATACAGTAGTGTATTTTCATCATCAAATCTTGGACATTGGTTTACACTTATGTATTGATAATCAAGGGCTATGATTAACATTCACTGTCAAAAGGGTTGTTCACAAATGAACTTCATATATTCTAATATTATAGACTAATACATATAATAATATTTTATAGTAAGCAAATACATACATGGAATGCCTCTCAATCTCTTCTATAAAATTAATACGATCACATTTTTTTCTAAAATCAGATGTATACTAAAATATTATTGATCAGTTGAGGTAAATACAAGTTTTTTTTTATTTGAATTAAACTTAATATATATAATAACTTTTATAGCAGAAAGTATTCAACAAAAAAAAAGTTACTAGTTACCTCACTAGTCTATTTTCATTTAATAATGAGAATTAATTTTAACTAGGAGTTAACCCGCGCGCGTTGCGGCGCGCTATCCTAACCCGCGGGTGTTGCGACGCACTAAACCGAGTCGTTCTACAAAATAAAAAAAAGTTGGTTATAAACGAATCAAGTTTAATTACACACAACATGGTCTTCTATAAAGAAATGGTAAAAGTATGACAATTTAAAAAGAGAAAAAGCACACAAAAGTTTCACTTGCTTTCATTAACAGAACAGAATAGGCAACAATAACACTTCTCTATCAAATTGCAAACAAATGTTAACAACTATATATAATTTAGTCAAATCTAAATTCAGACCCATACCGAAGGAACGGATTGCAATGTTATAACTCATAAGAGCATATGCCTCATACGCGTCTGCATTAACCTGAAAAAAATATATAATTTTTTGAAATGAATATAGCAATAAATCTTAGATCACCATACATTTCTTATAGACATCCAACATTGTTCTAAAACCACAAGACTTTTGCTATCTTTTTGCATAAAAAGTTGCTAAAGATAACTTGGTATCTAAAACAATAAAACAGTTGAAAAAGGGGCATACATGGAACGTTAATCTATAAGGATGCTGAACAATTTTGACTAAAGATTGGGATAGCTTGGAATTTGAGCATCCACAACTTGCCTAGCATACAACATCCATTTGTATCACTTATAATCTTTTAGACGAATACAACCATAAGACCATAGTCATCATACTGTTAAAAAAACAGTGAATGTGTGCAAGGAAAATGATAAAATATCCTACTTTCAGGTAGTATCCGGACCATGTATTGCTGCAAATAAGGTATAAAAGATATCATCACTCGGATGATATGTAAAATTTACCTCTGTCGTAAGGAGGCATGTCACCAGTTTAGATTGACAAGATACTGCAATACGTGGTTAGAACCATTAGAGCATGAACAAACTATTAAATAAGCAAATGCATGACAATTACACTAAAACACACCAAACCTGACAAGAAATAAATGGGTTAGGGTCAGGGCTAAACGGATTCAAGCAGTATATATGGGTCAACATGACTAACCCATATAACTAACCGCCCGGGCTCATGTTAGCCTAGCTAAACTTTTCCAACCCATTTAAAATTAGAATTCAAAAGAAAACTCATTATTTGTTCGTAAGCTACGCGGTTCTCCTCGCTTCTTGGGAAACCATCAATCAACTATCTATCAGTTCACCAGATTTAATTGCACTTTTGAGCAATTTGACTACCACTTCCGAAGAAACGATATTTCCTTTTTGCGATCGTCTTCGGTATCATGTCACTACCAGATGGTTTTAGTAGAGGTGAAAAATTCAACCTATTTGTATGTAAACATATCAGCTTGGTTTATATTTATCTAAAAACAGGGTTGTTATTGATGTGCGCAAAATGCAACATATAAATTACATCAAATGTGGCATAAAACTAACCCTTTTTTAGTACTAATGTTGGAAAAGTGTGTTTTGTCTTCCTTTTGTATTTTCAGGATTAAATGAGCTCAAATGAACAAAAGAAGCAAAAAGGCAGCTTAATCTAACATAAATACAAGAAAAGGAATAAACGTGGCATGCCCAACCCCCCGACAGCATCTTCCCAAGCAAAAACAAGAGAATAGAAGACTGAACACGCCCCGTGCTCAATGAGCACGGGGGCGTGCCCAAGTGTCTGCAGAAAAGACAAAGTTGTAGAAGCTTCTGTCACCCACCACGGGGGCGTGTCCAGCAGACACGGGGCCGTGGTCAACTCTAAGATTCGCAGAATCTAGGCAAATCTTGATAGTACAGATACGCTTCTGCACACGGGGTCGTGCCCAGCGAACACGGGGGCGTGGTCAACTAATGCAGACAAACTGCAATTAATGAAGAAAGAGAATAGGGGTGGACACGGGGCCGTGTCCGGGCTTCTGTGCAGGCTATAAATAGGGGTGCTTGGCTCGTTTGCAAACCATCCCTTGGCAAACCACCTCTCTCACACTTCACCCACCCACCACCACCATCACAACCCACATCCACCACCATCATCCATCATCCATCATAGAGTGTGTGAGTAGTCTCGGGATCCAAGATGATCGTAAGAGTTCTTGACAATCAAAGGCCATGTTTGCCTAAGTCTCTTACATCACTTGGTGAAGACAAGCGTTTAGTGTAATACTTTTTATTTTTAATCTTTTCGCACTTTTTATTTGGTTATGTATTAATGACTTTAATAACTAGTTTCTTATGTTGAAGGTGAATCTTCCTTATCATTTGTCTGTGGTGTCTTGGCATTATTTTACTGTGTATATAAAATAAAAGATTTTCACCATTCATATCTCCACGGTCTATATGGAGATATGTTGGCTACCTAGTCGGGGGTTAAGGGAATGGTTTGGTAAGAGTCTTGCCTTGTTCAGTGTATAGATCCTTCAAGGACCTGGGTCAACTTTAGTAGGACCTCCTTCAATACCCACTGGTATTGGATGGCGGGGGTCCGAACTCCTTGATCCCCTCATATGTAAACTACTATTAAAACATTAACCCGGCTATTTAGGATTGTATCCTTACTGACTCAAACTACTTAGCCGAGGTTAACGTCACCTTCAAAAGAGGGGCCTACCACATTACACATTAATAACTTAATTAATTATCTTTCAATAATTCAACCCTTTAGGATTGTATCCTTGCTGACTCAAACTACTGGGTTGAGGGTAACGTCACCTTCAAAAGAGGGGCCTACTACTATAACTAAGATAATCTCTTAAAAAGTGCAAAAGTGCGGAAATAATCAAAGGTTACACTAAATGCGAGTCGGATCCAAGTGATTCATCTTGTCTATCTGTTTTTATTTTTATTTTCAGCATTTTTAGTTTTTATTTTCTAGTTTAAACCTTTTTCTAAACTTTTGATTTGATTAGACGTTGAGGATAAACTGGTACTAAAAGCTCTTGTGTCCTTGGACGCCCTCGATATCTTGCCAACACTATACTACGCTCACGATTGGTGCACTTTCCCATATGTGTGTTTGGTGTTAGTAAAATATCGTGTTTTATAAATTTAAAACTTGACTAATGTGTAAAAAGGGCTAAAAATATATATAAAAACATATAACACCACACGCGCATCAAGTCTCTGGCGTCGTTGCCGGGGACACAAGGATTTTAAGAAAGTTAGGAATCAACGGCCTAATCGTTTTTTCTTATTTTTCTGTTTTTTTTAGGATTTTTTATAAATCTTTCAGCTTTTGTAGAGTTCAGCACGGGCCGTGTCTGGTCGGACACGGGCCGTGCCCAGCGTTGTTACTGTCAGTTTTTATTTTCCGAGTTATAGAGAGTTGAGCACGGGGCCGTGTCGAGCTCCTCAGTAACAGGGATCCGGAAAACAATCACTGTGTCTCCGACCACGGGCTGTGTTCATCTAAGCACGGGGCCATGGTGAAACTTTTAACCAACGTTCTTTTTGTTTTTATTGCAGGACTTTGAACCCAGGCGCCACATCTGAACTTTCCACGCAGTGTATGAGCTCCAGTTCTAGTAGAGACATAAAAGAACCTTTAGACGAAACCGAACGCTTTCTAAGAAAAAAGACTCAAAGCTAAAAACCATGAGAAAGTTTCGGGGGACCCACTTCCAATGGCGGACCAACGTACCCTCATGGATTACCTACGTCCCACCGTAGGTAATCTCGGTGCCGCTATCAATGCACCGAATGTCGAGGCCAATAACTTCAAACTACGGCCGCATTTGATACAAATGCTTCAAAACTCCACAACCTTCCATGGGCTTGCGGACGAGGATCCCCATCTACATAGCAACTTCTTAGAAATATGTGATACCTTTCGGATCAATGGAGCATCAAATGACGCCATCCGCATTCGAATGTTTCCATTTTCACTAAAAGACCGAGATAAGGCTTGGCTTAATACCCTCCCAGTTGGCTCCGAAAACACCTGGGATGAACTAGCCCAAAAGTTTCTATATAAGTATTTCCCTCCTGTTAAAACGGCTAAATTAATAACTGAAATTAACACATATTCACAAGAGGACGGGGAATCCTTATATGAAACTTGGGAAAGGTTCAAGGAGCTACTAAGAAAGTGTCCTCATCACGGTCTTATGCTATGGCAACAAGTATCCACTTTCTATAATGGGTTGTTGCCACACACAAGACAAACACTCGACTCTAGCTCCGGGGGACTTTTAGGTAATCACCGCCCAAATGAAATTTATAATCAAATTGAGGAAATTGGTCAAACCAATTTTCAATGGCACACTCCCCGAGGCATGATATCTATTGCCCCGGGCGCCCATAAGGTTGATGAAAGCACTTCCTTCCAAGCCCAAATCGAAGCCCTTTCTTCAAAAATCAAAAAGTTAGAAATGGCAAAAACGACTTCGGTTATGGCTTGCGAGGGGTATGGTGGGCCACATGAAAATTAGAGTTGTATGAAAGAAATAGATAATCAAACAGAATCGGTAAACTACATTGATAATAGACATAGGCCGTCGGGTCCTCCAACGGGTACCTACAACCAAGGATGGCGTAACCACCCTAACCTTGGTTGGAGAGAACCCGGCAATAGTAGTAACCAACAAAATCTAAACCAACAAACAAACTTTCAACAACCAAGAAACGAGTCACAAAATTTCTCTCAACAACAAGGGGGACGAGAAAGGCTTGAAGATACCGTATCTCGCCTCATCTCCGACACCGAAAAGAAAAACTCGGATCGATTTCAACAACTGGAATCGAATTTTAGAAATCAACAAGGTAGTATTCAAAACATTGAAAAACAATTAAATCAACTAGCTCAAAATTTCTCCAAGAGACCACAAGGCGCGTTACCAAGTAATACCGAAACCAACCCAAAGGCGCAATTACATCTCATCACATTAAGAAACCGTACCGTGGGTCCCTAGGAGGCTCCATTACCTCCAACTAAAAAGAGCCGATCTAGCCAAACCACAACTCCACCAACGCCCCAACAAGAGACGACTCCTCCACCAAATCAAGAGCCCACCAAGAATCCTCCGGTTCCGTACCCCGGTCGGTTAATTCGCCAAAAGACCAATGAGCAATTTGCAAAATTCGAAAATTTGCTAAAACAGTTGCATGTTAATATTCCATTTATCGAAGTCCTAACCCAAATGCCTAAATATTCAAAATTTATGAGGGAGTTCCTCACTCAAAAAAGGAAAATTGAATCATTTCAATTAATTAATTTAAGCGAAGAATGCTCCGCCTTGCTACTCAACAAACTCCCGCAAAAGAAGGTTGACCCGGAAAGCTTCACAATTCCTTGTTCGATTGGGGAATCTCCCATCCGCAATGCACTAGCCGACCTCGGGGCTAGAATCAACCTCATGCCCGCATCAATGTTCAACCGACTCGGCATAGGGAAAACAAGCCCTACAAAAATGAGCATACAACTCGCCGATAGGTCCGTCAAATATCCACAAGGTGTCGCTGAAAATCTATTGGTCAAAGTCGGCGAATTTGTCTTCCCGACCGACTTTGTCATACTAGATATGGAGGAATATACCGAAGTACCACTTATCTTAGGAAGGCCATTCCTAGCTACGGCCTATGCAGTGGTAGACATGAATGGTGGAACACTAACATTGAGGATTGGGGACAAGGAAATGAAGTTCGGAGTTGGAAACCCGGTCACTTACATGAAGGTCATAGACTCAAGTTTGGATGATGCTCTCCGACGGTGCAGCATGGGATGCAAAGCATCCCACTTGGGTAACATATGACCAGGCTTTGGGTCTAGCCAAGGACCCTTATAAACGTGGCGCACCACGGAGGCATTCCGCGGAACTATCCTTTAGTTTAAATTAATATTATGTTTTCTAGTTTAGTTTTAATTTTCAGGAATAAAACACACTCGAGATGGTGAAGGATACCAAGGGAAAACTTGAACCGGCACCACATGTACAAAAACAGGGCCTCCCGCAAAATTTTCTTCATTACAGCAAGTTCAGCACGGGCCGTGCCCCGCCAACACGGCCCCGTGCTGAACCATCTACAGAAGAACGCCCAGTTCAGGTAACTGGATACGGGGCGTGTTCACTAAACACGCCCCCGTGCCCAGGCTTCTGTTTCTTTTTACTTATTTCTGTTACTGGCAACCTAAACACGGGGCCATGCCCGGACACCACGGGCCCGTGTCCAGATGCCCAGTAACATTAAAATTTGTTTTTAAACACGATTTTACACATTCAATCAAACTAAAAACTTATTTTTGGGACACATTGAGGACAATGTGTAATTTAAGTGTGGGGGGATGCTAAAACCTTGAATCTTGCAAGTCCTAATTATAAGCCTTACACAAAACTCTATTGGAACCGCTAAACACCCCGAATTTTTTCAAAAAAAAAATTCATTTTTTTTACTTGTCTTGTTTTAATTTGGGAATTTCAAGTTCTGAAAAGGTTATATTTTTACAAATTTACAACCGATAGCGTCGTGATAAAAAGAACCAACATAAGAAAATTATGAAACGGCATGACAAATCTAGTTAAAATTTGATTATATATACTTGATCACATAAAAACCCATTCCCACAAAAAGTGCGTTTTGAGCCTTTACTGAGCATACAAATACACATCTTTAAACTAAATGCTCATTTTCCGTGTCTTGTGTGAATAGCCACTTGGTTCTTACGACTCTAGAACTTGCCATGACGATACATTCCCGGTCCTTACCAACTTAAACCCAAGTAAGTAAATGATGGAGGCATTAGGACTAACCCTTTTTCTTTCAATACCATTATTTTTCTTTTTTTTACCACCTACCCAAAATCCCCCTAGTTAACCCCTTTGAGCCTAAACCTTTTCATTTCTTAACCCAAAACAAACATCGTTTTACCCATCAAAACCCTTTTTCATTTTAAACCCTTTATTTTAGTAACAAATCCCGGTTTTTCTTATGACTTTCTTATAAAAAAAATGATGATGATGAAGCCAAAAGAAATAAACAAATAAGTTTACCAAAAAGAACTTTGTTTGAAAAATTGCTTCATTGGAATAAAAAGTCTTACGAAAACCGACGCTTTTTACACCTTTCGCCCTTTTCTACTAACTACTAACCAAACCACCTACCTTTAACCCAAGCCTAACCCTACCCCCAAAAGTCCTCTTGATATTTACAAAGGTATATAATTAAAAAGGAGGAGGATTGATTGCTTGGCAAGCTTATGGTAGAAGTAAGTTCCATGCCGCTCTCGAGTGTTTCACAAAAATACATCTTCGGCCGAGTGTTGAGTGATCTCCCGTGAGGTATGTTAACTTGTGTATAAATGAAATTTTAAAAAGGCATGTTATGCCCTAATAAG
Source organism: Helianthus annuus (assembly GCF_002127325.2). Classification (NCBI taxonomy): domain Eukaryota; kingdom Viridiplantae; phylum Streptophyta; class Magnoliopsida; order Asterales; family Asteraceae; genus Helianthus; species Helianthus annuus. The sequence continues at coordinate 188,795,242 of NC_035436.2, read as the reverse complement.
TAATTTATCTTATGTAATGTTTTAAATAAATCATGATGAATAGGATTGTAAATAAAATAAAAATAAAATCTAATAAAGAATCTTGGAAATCCCGACACTCTATGACAAGCCAAAAAAAAAAATCTTCTCTTCTACCCATTCCATTTAGGAGTGTAAAGCCACATTATAAAGAGTTTTGATTGAGGACAAGCAAAGATTCAAGTGTGGGGGTATTTGATGTGCGCAAAATGCAACATATAAATTACATCAAATGTGGCATAAAACTAACCCTGTTTTAGTACTAATGTTGGAAAAAGTGTATTTTTGTCTTCCTTTTGTATTTTCAGGATTAAATGAGCTCAAATGAACAAAAGAAGCAAAAAGGCAGCTAAATCTAACATAAATACAAGAAAAGGAATAAAAGTGGCATGCCCGACCCCCCGACAGCATCTTCCCAAGCAAAAATAAGAGAACAGAAGACTGAACACGCCCCGTGCTCAATGAGCACAGGGGCATGCCCAAGTGTCTGCAGAAAAGACAAAGTTGTAGAAGCTTCTATCATCCACCACGGGGGCGTGTCCAGCAGACACGGGGCCGCGATCAACTCTAAGATTTGCAGAATCTATGTAAATCTTGATAGTACAGATACGCTTCTGCATACGGGGTCGTGCCCAGCGGACATGGGGGCGTGGTCAACTAATGCAGACAAACTGCAATTAATGAAGAAAGAGCAGATGGGTGGACACGGGGCCGTGTCCAGGCTTCTGTGCAGGCTATAAATAGGGGTGCTTGGCTCGTTTGCAAACCGTCCCTTGGAAAACCACCTTTCTCACACTTCACCCACCCACCACCACCATCACAACCCACATCCACCACCATCATCCATCATCCATCATAGAGTGTGTGAGTAGTCTCGGGATCCAAGATTGATCGTAAGAGTTCTTGACAATCAAAGGCCATGTTTGCCTAAGTCTCTTACCTCACTTGGTGAAGACAAGCGTTTAGTGTAATACTTTTTATCTTTAATCTTTTCGCACTTTTTATTTGGTTATGTATTAATGACTTTAATAACTAGTTTCTTATGTTGAAGGTGAATCTTCCTTATCATTTGTCCGTGGTGTCTTGGCATTATTTTACTGTCTATATAAAATAAAAGATTTTCACCATTCATATCTCCACGGTCTATATGGAGATATGTTGGCTACCTGGTCGGGGGTTAAGGGAATGGTTTGGTAAGAGTCTTGCCTTGTTTAGTGTATAGATCCTGCAAGGACCTGGGCCAACTTTAGTAGGACATCCTTCAATACCCATTGGTATTGGATGGCGGGGGTCCGAACTCCTTGATCCCCTCATATGCAAACTACTATTAAAACATTAACCCAGTTATTTAGGATTGTATCCCTGCTGACTCAAACTACTTAGCCGAGGGTAACGTCGCCTTCAAAAGAGGGGTCTACCACATTACACATTAATAACTTAATTAATTATCTTTCAATAATCCAACCCTTTAGGATTGTATCCTTGCTGACTCAAACTACTGGATTGAGGGTAACGTCACCTTCAAAAGAGGGGCCTACTACTATAACTAAGATAATCTCTTAAAAGTGCGAAAGTGCGGAAATAATCAAAGGTTTCGCTAAATGCGAGTCGGATCCAAGTGATTTATGTTGTCTATCTGTTTTTATTTTTATTTTCAGCATTTTTAGTTTTTATTTTCTAGTTTAAACCTTTTTCTAAACTTTTGATTTGATTAGACGTTGAGGATAAACCGGTATAAAAAGCTCTTGTGTCCTTGGACGACCTCGGTATCTTGCCAACACTATACTACGCTCACGATGGGTGCACTTGCCCATAGGTGTGTTTGGTGTTAGTAAAATATCGTGTTTTATAAATTTAAAACTTGACTAACGTGTAAAAAGGGCTAAAAATATATATAAAAACATATAACACCACACGCGCATCATTATAAGCATGGCTGTCAAAGGTGCAAGGCACACTCAAGATGCAAAGGGTGAGCCTTGGGCCTCAATGCAAAGCGCTTAAAAAGCGAGAGCCTGAAAACGGGCTTCTGAAGTAAAGCGAGAAGGCTATGCTAAGACTGGAAAGTGGGCCTAGTCGCGCGCTTGGGTGAGCGTTGACAACAGAGGTTATAAATAGCCAAAACTGAAATGGAATGGATAGATTAAATGGGTCGAAAGCCATCTTATCTAATTTATTTAAAAAAGATTTGTATTAATATTTATAGTATGGTTCTTAATTGTTTTAATAACTTAATATTGACAAAAATTTTAAAAGTGTTAGGTGGCAGACACAACCTAATCCTACTTGTTTTGACCTTTACATAAAAAATAATTGATCCGAACCCATTATGATCCTTACCAACTTGCATATTTTCCACCTCTAGTTTTTGTGCGTTGCCCAAAAAAATTAAAGTTAAAAAATCATACAAATATACACCGTTGAAAGAGATGCCTTTTCTAAGCAAATCTCTAACACTTGTGGGAGTCCATAATTGCTTGATAAGTTGGGATCATGGCCCATGTATTGTGTAACACAGGTATACAACAACAAATGCAAGCTGCACAAAAGGGCAACTATTAAAATCATTATTCCTAACAAACTAAATATAATAAACACAACTAACATTTAGGTTTGAGGAGTTTTGGTTATGTTTACCATTTCAAAGATGGTGGACTTACACTAATAGTTTCAAGTGAGCATAAGTCGAATACCTGGTGTGCAGAATTTGGATTTCTTTAACTCTTGATGATTATGCAAAACGCCAACAAAATTCATCATAATTTCAATAACAATTTTGCCATGAATTTTAAAGAAAAATTTAGAAGTTCAAAAATATAGGATAAAATATATATTAATACAACGTATTTCACAAAATTCTAACAAAGATTGATGGTTGATACTTGATTTAATAAAACCAAATACTATGAAAAAAAATATTTAAAACATACATACCTGCTTCAGTGGCTTGTTCCTTAGAATTCAAACCCATGAAATTTCTCTCCATGTTGCATCGTTTTCATATAAAGGTAGTTAAAAATCCCAACAGCCTACACTTTCATATATATAAATTCACACTTAGCTCAAAAAATATGCCCTAAATTTCAAAACATTGAAGGAACTACAAAAAATTAAAATAGAATAAAGTTAAAAACTTGCAATGTTTCTCACCTCTGCTCGTACGCAACATCCTTTGCTGAAGAAAAAACCCAACCCTAAAGGATTAGACCACCTGCGATGAGAGCAAAACAACTCATAAATTTTAGAGGTTTTTACTAATTCACTGATATCCGATTCAAGGTAAAGAAACACCTTACCACATACAATCGTAGCCTGTCTCTGGTGAAGACGAGCTGAACAAACGACAAACGATTGACAATCCTGGAATGCAAAATCAGCCATCGAAATCACCATATAAACTAATGATAGTCGCGAAAACCAAGAACCCAACCCTCGTCGCTTTGATTCCTTGTCGTGTTCGACGGAAACAATGGACACTTCTATGACCATAAAACCTAGAAAAGAAGAAAAGAGAAAGGGAAGGGACTGAGCAAGAAACGTGGGTTCTAATTCTAAAGATGAAGACGTGTGTACCCACCCCCAATAGAAAATTTTAAACAAACCTTTAAGCTTAGTGTACAACTCATGAAGCCTTAGAATGTTGCAAATTTATAATATATAATATAATTTTATTTAATAATCTTGGGTTAGGATCAAATAGGAAGTTTATTTTGGCTAGGAAGTATAGGAAGCAATAGGATCAGGACATGTGGTAAAATTTAAAATAAAGAGGAAGGGTATTTTAGTCAATCTTATCCTTTTCTTCTTCCTTCTTCTTCCCAGTAACATCAAAACCCATCATTTTCAAAACTCATCATCTTCAACCATTTCTTCACTTTCTATCTCAATAATCACTACATTATAGTGCGATTTTCGTCACCAATCAATGATTCAAACACCCGATCAACGTGTTCTTCAGCTTTTTTTTGAAGAAAACCCAGTTTAATTTCATACAAAATCTCGTTTTTTCCGTTGATTTTGAAGATAATCACTCGATCCGTTCGATTCGATCTCTGATAAGTGTTTCAATCATTCAAATTTCGTCAATCGTTGAAGAAACCGACTTCGATCCATGTAAGAAATTCTTTAATTTCATTTTTATTATTTGGGTTTTTAATTTAGTCATTGCGTTTTACGATCTTGGCGGGGGTCCGGGGGCAGCGCCCCTGGTAGCAGGGTCCCAGGGGCAGCAGCCCCTGGCGGGGTCCAAATTCATAGCTTGGAAAAAAAAAATTTTGATTAAATTGCTTTAATAAAAATGCATCAGAAAATTTAATTTTCCAGAAATTGCTTCATTTCGAAGACAGTAATTCGTAGACAGTTTTTGATTTGCTACTCTCTAGTTCAGACAAATTCACAGACATGTCAGCTTGTGTCCATTGCGTTTTAGAAATAAGAGAGTTTTATGTGTTTTCTGGCCATTGCGTTTTAGAAAAAACACATTTTTGAAGTGTTTTTAGTTCATTGCGTTTTAGGTAAACACATTTTTATTTGTTTTCAGTCCATTGCGTTTTAGAAAATACACTTTCTTTTGTGTTTTTAGGCCATTGCGTTTTAGAAATAAGACATTTTTATGTGTTTTTTGGCTATTGCGTTTTAGATAAACACATTTTTGAAGTGTTTTTAGTTATTGCGTTTTAGGTAAAACACATTTTTATGCTTTTTCAGTCCATTGCATTTTAGAAAACAGACATTTTAAGTGTTTTTTGGCCATTGCGTTTTAGAAATAAGACATTTCTTTGTATTTTTGGTGCATTGCGTTTTAGGTAAAACACATTTTTATGTGTTTTCAGTCCATTGCGTTTTAGAAAGTACACTTTCTTTTGTGTTTTTAGGCTATTGCGTTTTACAAATAAGGCATTTCTTTGTGTTTTCTGGCCATTGCGTTTTACAAATAAGTCATTTTTTTGTGTTTTTGGTGCATTGCGTTTTAGAAAAATGTCATTTTTTAGGTTTTTTTTTTCATTGCGTTTTACGTAACTGGGGGTTTTTCTATTGCGTTTTACGCAACTGGGTTTTAAATTTTTTTTTTAAATATAGTAATAGTATACTCGTTTTAAAGATAAAAAACGCTCGTTTTTTGATGCAATTTTTTTAAAAAAATAATGTCGTATGAAAGAGTTATTAATGTTTAAAAAATGGGGGGAATTGGAGGAGAGAGAAACTATTGGCTTGGATTGACTAGAATGCCCCTAAACAAACTCACGCGCCTCTTTTCTTCCCTTCAATTTCCCTGATTTAATCTTAGCCCTTGATTAACTAAATGGATGATCAAGATTACTTCCTAGTCTTCCTAGTCAAATAAACTTCCTATTGTATCTCTAACCTTAAAATCATTGCCTCAAATACTTTTTGTTATATTGGATCTACTAAATTTTCTCATTAAATTCATCTTTACTTTAAATATATCTTTAATTTGTAATTAATAATGATAAAAATTAAACTTTATCAAAAACATATTTTTATGAAAAAAAAAATATTAGAATTATAATGACAATATAATGAATTTTTGAATTAAATTACCATATTTGTGTCCATGTTTACTATTTTGTTTAATGCCGTAAAGATTGACAATACACGTAGGCTGAGTAGCTTTGCTCTCCAAAACCCCAAAACCATGGGGTGGTATGGTATCCACGTTGAAATCAATCCTGAAAACCCCACAAAAGTTAAGCAATTCACAACCAACAACCACATTCCTCACGCTCGTCGAAATCTTCAAAGGGGCCATGCCCATCCACGCTATGTCTAGGCAGTGTAGGGGGTATGGAGGGGCTCACTCACCCCCACCTCTCCACGCCACCACATCGAATAGTCTTAATGAAGATTATCATAGGCTTCAATATACTCACAATCCACACTTTCAGATTCGATTTGCAAAACAATGACATACAATCGTGAATTGTTTTATTTTATTTGCATAACAACTAATTTTCAAGGGTATACTGCCAAATATGATTTGTGTTTACTTTTTTTGATACTTAAAACTTATAGTTAATTCAAATATGCAGCAAATTCTTTGACGTATTTGATGAAAACTATTTCATTACTAATTGGTTGACGATGAAAAAATAATTAAAAAACTTCCTAAAGAATTTATGATTGCGACATGAGGAGTTAAGCACTTTAGAAGCAGGTTGAATATTAATTACTATGAGGAAGGGATGCAAACTCGATCATTATAATGGATATTAAACACTTTAGAAGCGGGCACACCTACATGTACTAATATGCTCTCTAAACAAACAATTTTCATTATTCAATCCATATAATATACTGGACTATAACTTAGTTATTATTTATATATATTTATTAGAACATTAGAATGAATAATGACATTTTTGTCCTTTTATGATTCTGATTTTTGTGCTTTTTCTTTCATAGTAAACTTTAAGGTTTTTATTTTTTAAGAAAATTTTGTTTTTTTTATTACACAAAAGTTAAATTAGTTTCAGGGTTGGCTCTTGGGCCGGCGAACTCGTACCGTCGCTCGAGGCCCAAATTATTAAAGAGCCCGAAAGGTTTTTATAAGCTTTTGGATATATAGTAAATTATATATTTAATACACCCATTCATTTATTATACAAAAAAAAAATTGGTGGTGGAGTGGAAAAAAAAACATTTTAAGATAATGTAAACGTCTCAAGTTCAAGATTTATCTCAATCACCAAGGTCTTATTTTTTTATTAATTCATTTTCCCTTACCACAATTTTGGGCCCAATTTTTATTTCGCGCGGGGCCTAAATTACTTTGAGAGTTCTCGGAGATGGCTCTGATTAGTCTTTTTTGTTAGTTTTCTTTTACGTTTTTTTCTCGAATTTGGTCGGCGTTCGTTTGCTACTTAGCATGGTTTTTGGTGATGTTTGGTGGTCATATTTGGTCCCTCAAGTTTTATTTTACTTCCTCGACTTTCTAATATGAGTCGGTATATATTGAACTTCGTATACATTTTACGTCACGTGAGCAACTTGGTGTTAGAAATTCGTGTTTTTTATATTATATTTTCCCGATTTTGATCGTCGCTCAGTTGCTGCTTAGCATGGTTTTACACCCTCCCTGCAACGTTGGTAGCATGGTTTTATGTTCCCTCACCGCAACGCGGGAAGCAACGACTAGTTAAATATAATTGTAAGACCCAGACCTAAATGACTAAGAATTTATAAACGTTTTACATTTTTATACATGAAATGCAAATTGGAGACCATATGTGATTGTATGGTCACTAAAATTTAGATCATTTTAATAAAATCACTACATGTTAACGATGTTTGGTTTGATAAACAACTAAACAAAAATACAGAAGCTTGAACTTTGACGTATGGTTTTATCAAACCGAGCATCGTTAACATGTAGTGATTTTATTAAAATGGTTTAATTTTTAATGACCATACAATGACGTATGGTTTCCTATTTGCATTTCGAGTATAAAAATATGAAAGTTTTATAAATTCTCAGTCATGTAAGTCTGCGTCTTACAATAATACATACAATTTCTTATCCTGTTATTTTTTTTAAGATTATTTTAGCATTACATTAAATTTATATGTAATATAAAATAAAACTAATATAAGTGATTTATGTATTTAATCCTATGTCTTATACGTCCAATACATTAAATTTATGTGTATTATAAACTCTATATCTATATCTGTACTATATAACAAAAGAAAATCATTCACGGGATATTTTTCATCATATTAGGCCATGTATTTTTTGATTTTCTCAATCTCTTATGGGTAATTATTATTTATAGATAACCCTCCAACTAAATATTATTTAGTTTGATCTCTTATGAATAATTATTATTTAGTTTAATCTCTTATGATTAATATTGTTATATCGATTTTATTACGTAATTTTTAAACAAATCGTATATAACTTTCAATATTACTTTATATATATGTATTAGATTTATTACGAGTTTTTTAAATATAATTTATACTTTATCACTCAAATGACTGCTTATTTGTTTTTTGAATAACATGTTTGAGCAATGTGTCTTCTTTTCAATAATCATCTCCGCAAACCATATCTATAACGTTCCGAGTATATCCATTAGTTTTTTTTAAATTTTCTTATTATTTGGTATGTAAAATCATATTTATTCAACCCGTGTAATACACGAGGGTTTTTAAAGATATATTTCTTTTTTCTTATTTGGTAAACAATATTACATTTATTCAACCCATGTAATACACATGGTTTTAAAGATATAACTTTTTTATTATTATTATTTGGTATATAAAACTAGCTTAGAACCCCATCTTATACATGGGTTGCGTAAATTTATTTTATATAATAAGCACCATAGTTATATCTTTAAAATACCTTGTATATTGCACGAGTTAATAAATATAATGTAATCGATTAACACATACGGTTGTCAGTATATATGTTTAAATGATAAATTCGACGTACTATTTACTTATTAAAATTTTAATTTGCTTTTTATTTATTATTAGGTTAGAAACATGTGAATTACATGTGGTAAAACCAATTAAATATTAGATGATTATTAATAAGTAGAAAAAAAATAAAATAAATAGTAAATACATAAGAGAAATCCATGAAGTTTGTGATTTAAATATTTTTCCTATTAAATATTAAATAATAATAGTATTTAAAAATAATTTAACTAAATCTAATTTGAGTGAGAATAAAAATTTATATATTTTTAGAAACATGTGAATTACATGTGGTAAAACCAATGAAATATTAGATAATTATTAATAAGCGAAAAATAAAATAAAATAAATAGTAAATAAATAAGAGAGATCCATGAAGTCTGTGATTTAAATAAATTTTCTTACTTATGTATCCTATTAAATATTAAATAATAATAGCAATTAAAAATAATTTAACTTAATCTAATTTGAATGAGAATAGAAATTATATATTTGCCTAATTTTACAAAAAAAAAAAAAAGAAAACTTAAAGAAATTGAAAAATAAGATAAGGAGACTATTAATTCAAGTTTGAAAAAAAAAGTTATTATCATTATTTAAATTATATATAGTTAACTATTGTTTAATAGGAAAAAAATTGAAAAATAAGATAAGAAGGCACCACAGATTGACACTTGTCAAAAAAGATTTTGATTTATTAGTATAGAAGATTACATTTATTCAACCTGTGCAATACATATGGTTCTTATAGATATAACTTTTTATTATTTAATATATAAAATTACATTGAAATAAAAGAGGTTTTTAAAGATATATTGTTTTATTATTTAGGTGCTGTTTGTTTTTGCAGACAAAAAATGTCTGCATTCTGATTTCAGCTGATTTTATGTCTGCAACTGAAGATGTGGTATGAAGGTCTGCAAGCTGAAAATATAATACTGTTTGTTTTATAAGCTGGATATAAGCTGAAAAAAAAAACCATACTACAACCACCACCACCTCCACCTCCACCACCACTACACTGTCCAAACCACCAGCACCACCACTCAAACCCGTCGAAAAAAAAGAATATGGCCAGAAAAAAATAACAAGTTCAATGTCCACTAATCTTCCAAACCCACAAAAAAAATCAAACAAATTTCAAAACTTTATCCTATCAAACTCAAACACAGATCCAATCTCAATAAACCCAATATCCAAATTCCCAAAATCCCCATAAAAAAACCCTTAACTTTTAAAATCAAACAATATCATAAACCAGATCAAGAATAATAACAATAATCAATAACTATAATTCCAAAAAACTAGAAATAACTTGAATAATGCCTTTGACCCTCCAGACCCCATGCCTCATGGCAATTTGCAATAAAAATAGTTTGCTGATATATTACTCCAACTAAGCAACACGATCCAACGGTTGCAATGCTAGGGCGTGCATTAAATGACTCAATACAAGAGCAGTGAATCCATCCTCTGTTTGAAGAAACGCCCTTCTTATCGTCTTCGGGGTCACGACACCGTAATGCTCGGCAGATATTGCTGCATAAACAAAATCGTATTTCCGGCCAAATACCTTTTTCCGGCCAGATTCGTTTTTCCGGAGGGTTTGAGTGGTCGTTGCTAGGGTGGTGGTTGTTTGCGCGGTGAATTGTGGATGTGGTGGTGGGTTGAAGGTGACGGTGGAGGTTGGTTGAAGGTGGATGTGGAGGTGGTGATGGGTTTAAGGAGGGAGAGAGAGAGAGAGGAGGAAGATTTGAAGATCTGATGGGTTGTGAAGATGTTAGATGTTAGCTTTTTTTAAGCTAATAAAAGCATTTTTCAGATCTTTTTTTTTTAAACAAACAGTCTTAAAGGCCTTATGTCTGCCCGTCTGCAGACATAAGCTCCTTTCAGATGTTTTAAGCAAAAACAAACAGCCTCTTATATAAAATTCATTTATTCAAATCGTATAACACACGGGGTTATAACCTAGTAAAACTAATATAAATGATTTATGTATTATACGTCCAGGGGCGGACCTAGTTTAGTCCGAGGCGTAGCCCGGGCTACGGCTCAACTTTTATCCGGTAATGTAAATTTTTTTTTTTCGATTTTTATACTAAGAACACCCCTTAACAACAACTAGGACACCCCTAAAAAAAATTTACAAACTGAAATTAAACCCAAAAAATACTGATTATATTGGCCCAAATAACAATGGAAGGAAAACAAAGAAGAAAGATGAAGTTGATAAAGTTTCTTTGTTAGCGTTGAAGTGAAATAACAAAAGTTGCAGGTTTTGATACAAGGAAGAAAAGTTTCCTGAGGAGTACATCTTGGGAAGATAAGTCTGAAAGTCAAAAGTTAATTTAATTTACCTTTCAATTCTAAAAAAATACATTTTAATTATTTCTTTAAAAGAAACAATTTAATATAACCTGTTAGGTAGGGTGGGGATGGACTATTAAGGGATTTGTGTTGTGTATAAATATTGAGAAGCAGTTTCATTATATTAAACAATTAGTATGCCTTGTAGCGAAATTCGGTTTACAATCTTCTTGCTCCAACGCACAGTCTTCATTCTTTGCGTAATCAATCGGCCCCTTACGTAAAAAATAAAAATAAATCTAGCCCGATCTAAAACCTAAAAACTTATTGTCAATATTGATTCATAAAACATAGCTCAAATGTGAAATGCTCAATATGGATTCACTAACCTAAATACTAATAACATTAAAAAAACTAGTTTATAATTTAATTCTTTAAGGCCTAAGTGTCTTTTTTTAGCTCGACCAGGGCACTTGATTTTCAAGATTGGCCCTGCCCCGTAATATAAGTAAAAAAAAAAATCCATTTCATAAATTCTATAAGCACATGGTAAAAAAATAGGATACCCCTGAATATTTCTTCTGGTTCCGCCACTGTATACGTCCGAGTCTTTAAGATGAAGATACACGTGAACCACATTCGATACTCTCAAAGCTTTATAAAGACTGTTTTTTAATAAACAAATAATTGGAATTAAGATTCTCATAAAAGCAATTAGATTATTTTATACAATTAAAAAATTATATTCCTTCTTATAAAAAAAAAGAGTTATTTTATTGTAAACGTCACTCCTCAACAGTCAACAATAAACCGGTTCCCATGGAGTAATGTGTTGCCGGCTTTTATTCCGCGGCGGTTTGGCTGGTGGTCTCCAGTATTTTTTTATACTCGTACGGAAATATGCGTGTAATACACGTGCAAAGTCAACTATTTTGATTTACTCTGACTTTAATATTTCATAGGCCTGTTCACACACTCCTTTCTGGTCGTAAAAGTTGCCATATGGTTTTTGAAAAATATTCTCCAAATGACATTTCATTATCTTCTCAACTGTTTCGATAACAACGTATTTGAAGGGTTTTGTGGTTGGTGACGGACTCAAGATGTTTTAGACAGTATTGGCAGGGCTGGCCTTTGGGGGAGCTAAATGAAGCTCTTGCTTTGGGTCACCATTTTCTTGAGGCCCTGAACTCATTTCAACTTACATCAATAAACATAGTTTAGAATATTTTCTTTTTGATTTTGTCTTCAGTATTCTTATTCTATGCCCATAAAATCCAGTTATTATTCATTGCTTTGAGGGTATATGACATTTAACAGTGGTAGTAAAATGGGTGGGATGACTTGTAATTAAATTCGAAAAGGAACCCAATTTTAGAGTTTGCTTTAGGCCTCTGAATTGATTGAGTCGACCCTAAGTGTTGGTTTCAAATAAATGTTAGATGAAGCAGTATTAGTTACGTAAGTAACACATAAAACAAGTATCAAATGCCATAAAAAAATATTATGTTTTAACCAATTATCTTCAATTGTTTTGAGATGTGTATATGACTAAAATATAAAATTGATGTTACTGTTAACAACAGCAGTAATATCAGTCTTTTAAGTTTTAACTCTTAATCAGAGGTGGACCCACATTTAGTGGTTCAGGGTCCCGGACCTCAATCTTTTTTTTTCTAAAGTAGTAGAGACGTTATACAAATTTTTTGAAAGACCCTATAAAATTATTTCAAGAGACCATATCATATCAAGCCCAAGCTTGTTAAAGTGGCAAATCCCTTCCATTTTAAACCCAAGATCACGGGTTCTAGACCCTTTAGCCCCCTTTTTCTTTACTTTTTTTTTTTGTTAAATTTAAAATTACCAATAAGGCATACCATTTTTTGGTAGTATATTATTTGCGCAGGCACCACTAAATCATTGTTAATTTGGACTATCTTTGTTGTTCAATATCATAATTTGAACTACCTTTGTTGTTCAACATCATTATTTGCGCAGGCACCACCCAAGTTTTTCACGCGTTCTATTAGGGAAGTGGGGGTGGTCACTAGTGATATAATTCTATCACTCACAAGCATCCAATCAAGTTCCGCCATGTCATCAACCATTATTTCATCACTCACAACATTTTTTAGTGTCGGTGGTCATCACTCACAACACCCAAAAATAAACCCCCATGTTCCCTCACAATTTCCATTTTCCACGGCGTGATAAAATCCACGCGTGGAAAATTTCACTTGTTATAAACTATGGTGGCGGTGGTGTTCTAAGGTCTACCACGCGTTGTTTTTGCCTATCACGTGGGGATAACGTTCCACCCCCAGTGCTCTTAGGCTAGAGGGTGTGATATAAAGCTTATAAGGGCTTTATCACGCCATATCAGCGCCACATTAACACCATGTCATAGTCATATAGGGGGCTTTCAAGCTCCTCCCGTTAACTTGCATGCAATTGTTTAAAGCCCCGATCATCATTATCTAATTATTAATTTTTATTATATTTTGTATTTTTTATAATTTATATGCCAATTTTATTTAAAACAAAATTTAAAAAAAAACATAATTTCAATAAAATAAATAAAAGATTACAAACTACTTGAAAAATAAAACATTACAAACTACTTAAAAATAAAAAAAAAACTACAAATTGATATAATGCAAATTACATCTGTTTCCATGTATAGTTTGTATAATATTTGAGTTGTTTTGTGTCATTTTATCATTGGTTTTGTGTATTATGATGTCTTGTGTGCTTTGCAGGGTCCCGGGAGTGAAAACGAGTTGAAACGTTGAAGAAACGAGCACACGGGAGGAGATTTGGGCTTAGTGAAGGATTCTCATGGAATGTTAATGGATATTTGATAAGATGAGAAGATAGAGAATTGAATTACGAACCCGTATGCGAAAACATTGAAGAAAATGGAGTTGAAACTAAGAAGTTATGGCTGAAACCGTATTCTTAGTAGGCGAGTCTCTCGCCACCCACGGGGAGAGGGACTATATGGCTCGCGGGGCGCGGCGTGTTGGCTGATCAACGGAATTGGTCATCTTTGGACGAATTAAAGAGCTGATTTATCACGGAATTGAAGGCAAGGAAGCTCGGGAATCGTTGGTTAGGAGCTGGAAGTCATGAGATTGAAGATTTAACGAGTTTTGTCTTCCCGATTTATCTTGTTTCTAAAATTTCTCTCTTATATTGATGAATTCCTCGTTTAAAACTTGTGTTTCGATGTTTGCAACAATGTTTCTTGGCTAAAAGCCCCAAACTACTTAGGTTGAGATGAACAAATAGATAAAGTTTGAATTTTTTTCGGATATTAATCATGTTTATGGATTTTCTTGAAAAGTAAATGACTTTGGTTCATTGATTTGGCGTTGTTTGTATGTCTATACATTGGCCAATAAACCATAGAAACAATATTCACGATTTAAATAGGTTTAGATGTTCTACTAATTTTGGTCACTGTGAGGTGCTAGGTTATTGATAGGTCTAAATTGGTAAATTGCTAGGATTAGGTCTTTGTGAGAAGCGTGATTTAGTTGCCTTGCCAATTTCTTATCTATTGAACCAAATCAAGTTCCATAGTTGCCTTACACTTTCCACTGGAGGTAGTTGGTCACGTTAGGGCACTTTTCTTAGATAGTTAGATAACCGTGAGGGAGTTTAGTTAACCGGTATTCGTAACAGCCTTTTAGAGTTCTATAGGTGTCTCCCCAGAAGGATCGGGAGTCTTGTTCGGTTCCTCTTAGGGTGTAGCATTTGAAGATCCTGCTTCCATAGCACATTAGCATCTGATAGAAAGCCAGACGATAATATTTGAGACTCTAGCCTAGGTAGTTGTTTGTCATCACTAAATTCAATCCTAGTTTCATTCGTGTTCGAGTTTAATTTCGCTAGTCAACTTTGATTAATTGCAATTTAGGATTTTAGAAACCCCCCTTCTCAAAAACATAAAATCAAATTAGTCGTGTGAATCTGTTAAGTCTACTGAGTCTAGTTTACACAGTCTAAAGAGTCTCGTGGGTTCGATATCTGGACTTACATAGCTTTACTAGAGTCGACCGGTTCACTTGCCGGTTAGTAGTTTAGTCGAGTTTAGAGAGTCTAGAGTAAAACTTAGGTTAATTTAGCTATTTTTTATTAAAGTACTCTTAGCACATCACAAAGTTACTTAAAAAAACAACCTACTTGAAAATAAAAAACAACTACATATATTTGGCTCAGATTTTTGCCTTACGAGCCTTTAAAATGACTCGGTCCTCCTCCGGTAGGTTGGAAAAATCTTTCTCGAGAAACTTCATATCTTTCTCGATTTGTTTCTCTATTCTAAGTTCATACTCATTTTCCTTGATCGAGAGAATCCGATTTAGTCTATCGTGGAACTCGTCCAACCTTGATGGACCATCCGATGGCGTTGAAGAGAATGTGTCTCGTGATCATGTTGTTGCCTTGCTTCTATCCCTACCCTTTGGTCGTGACAGCTCTTGCAGTTCCTCAAAATTCAATTCATCCAACCCTTCGTTTAAGTTAATAGTAGTTCGAACATCAGACTCCGATGGTTCACTAGTCGTTGTGATTTGGACATTTTTGACCTATGGGCCGTTGGGCCAAACGGTACGGTGGTACAAGTTGCCACTTTGGAGATTTGCATTGAAGCTCCCATGAAGGTATCATCGTAAACGAATGACCATGATACAATCTATATTTGTTGTGGGCGGTGGTCATTATGTCCACGTCGCTTGAACCGCTTCTTCTTGTGTGATTGTTGACGAGGCTATTGTGTATGTTGTTGAAGTTGTTAATCTTGGTCCGCTTTGCGGTCCACTTGCCTGAAAACGAATCGGCCGTATGATATTTACCACAACCCATTGCGGCGAAAAATTTCTGATGTATACGCCTCTAAAAGACGACTATATCTTGGTCGGTTGCTATAATTTAAAAAAAAATTAGTAACAACAAAATAGAAATAAAATATATATTTATAAAAGTATATTTATAAAAAGTAAATGGAGAAAAAAATTACAAACAATCAGATCCTCCGACACGTCAAGCCATGCTTATGACAATGCAAGTTCTTCGGTAGGCGTCCACCTCTCGATGGTTTTAGGAGCACGTTCTTCATTCTCGTCCTTCTTACGGTGACTTCTAGATCGTCCACCTTTTGAGGAA
Source organism: Helianthus annuus (assembly GCF_002127325.2). Lineage (NCBI taxonomy): Eukaryota > Viridiplantae > Streptophyta > Magnoliopsida > Asterales > Asteraceae > Helianthus > Helianthus annuus. The sequence goes on along the minus strand of NC_035436.2, from coordinate 188,779,303 downwards.
GTGGGTTGGGTTTCGGGTACGTTTTGGGTTTGCGGTACGTCTTGGGTTTCGGGTACGTTTTGGGTTTGGGGTACATTTTGGGTTTTTTTGGGGAAAAATGGCGGTGGAAATAGTATCCAAAAATACCGGGAAGCGGTAGTGGCGTTGTCGGATGAGGGGAAGTTGGGGTGGTAGGTGGCATCGGATAATAGCCAACCTCACCCGTTCGCAGGTCTCTTCGGTATCGTTCTTCTTGCTCGTTGTTTGCTAAATTACCCCAGAACGGATTGTTGGGGTCCCACTGGTTTTGATTGTTGAGAAACATTGTGTGAGTATGATAAAAGTTTGAGTAAAATAGATGGAGAATGGATGGAGATTTGAGTACAATAGGTTGGATGTATTAGTCAAATCTCCATCCATTCTCTATCTATTCTCCATCTAATTTGTATGTTTGTTACCGTTGCAAACGGTCAAAAAGCATGGGGACCACCAAAACTAGCCGTTTGGCGCTCGTTACTGGGCTGGCAGAGCATCGTCGACGCCCCCCTTTGGCGCCCATGGGATGGGTAGGGGGCGCTTATGAGGCGTTATTTTTGTTGATTTGGCCAGGGGCGATATATCATACTCCCTAACCTTAAAATGACCTAAAGGTTTTGTTCATCTAAACTCGCTCAATTTTCGTTAGATGTTCATATGTAAGACCCTAATTCGTATTTGACAAAAAGTCGCAGCGGAAATTCGTGCCATAAAATTTCTTTCATTACAAACGTCTTGACTTACTTGAAAGTTCGTTTTAATATGTATCTTTTACAAAGATAAAGCATAAGTCCTGTTTACTAATAGTACATACTCAATTATTCCCGTACAATCTATCTTGTGACTCGGTCTTCGATCTCTAATCCTTGTGATAATCGCCCGTTATCCGTACAACCCGCACTCGCCACATACGTTCATAACATTAGCACACATTATATAAACAAGATTCATTCGCGTACACTTCACATTTCGTCATCTTTCAAACTTTAAGCATTTCATCTGCGTATCCATTTCCTGGTGAGGCTTCAATAATGTACCTGCATTACTTTTCATTCTCAAGGTACACCATTAATAACGTTAACCCTCAACGTGTCTAAATCATGCATACATACGTACTTACATACATACATACATACACATCTACATACGTACATATCTTTCCTACAACTTTACATACGTGCATACACTCATACATGTCTTTATACATACATACATACACATCTACATACGTACGTACCTTTCCTACATCTTTACATACATGCATACGCTCGTACATATCTTTATACATACATACACATCTACATACGTACAAACCTTTCCTACATCATTACATACATGCATACACTCGTACATATCTTTATACATACATACATGCACATCTACATTCGTACATACCTTTCCTATATCATTACATACATGCATATACTCGTACATATCTTTATACATACATACATACATACACATCTACATATGTACATACCTTTCCTACATCATTACATACATGCATACACTCGTACATATCTTTATACATACACACATACACATCTACATTCGTACATACCTTTCCTACATCATTACATACATGCATATACTCGTACATATCTTTATACATACATACATACATACACATCTACATATGTACATACCTTTCCTACATCATTACATACATGCATACCTTTACGTACACGTGCTAGATCACGCGTACATCTTACATAATCATACATTATTTACACGGGTCTTAGACTTAGCTTTATAGCCCATAAACATCTAAGGAACCATGAAAATCATGTTTGGAAGGTCCGCCGTAGACCACGGATGACAAACCGAAGCCTACGATACATAAATCAGCTTAAATAACAAGATTTCAGCTTTTGGAACTTGGGGAGGCCGTCGCCGACGGCCCTAGGGGCGTCGGTGTGACAACCCTCACTAAACCAGGTATCCGTACGATTTAATTAATAATTAATTGCTGCTTAATTACTGTGCTTAACTGAAATTGCAAATGAACTGCTACTTGATTTCTAGCACTTGTATATTCCTGCATCATACTTTAATTACCGTCACTACATTATTTACACGTTGAACCTTAGTGACAAACATGATGCACTAAAGCACAGTAGCATTAGAACGGATAACCTATTGAACATGCTGATAAAGCCAGCATCAGGCAGACACTGCCTCTAAAGGCCTGTATGAGCCAGAAATATTTTACTACACCTATAGTGAGTGTAGGGATACAAGGGTTGTAGAACTGCGTCTCTAGGAATAAGATATAATGATTGGATGAGCCTAAAACGTACTCTAAGCACAAAACACAGCACTTTTATTAACATACTAGCTTCTGGCCAACTGATAAAGTGCCAAAACATGGGGAAGTATTCCTGACACTTTGTAGAATAAGATGTGTCACTAAAAATATTATTAACGACGCTTAAAAGCTTATTTAAGCACTTTAACGGATTACTATCCAACCGAACAATCGGATTATACCCGGAACATAAAAATATGGCCAATAATATTATTGATCTTTTTCTGAGCCAGTTAGGGTCCCTGATTACCCTAACACCCGCATTATAACGCATCACACCACTAACCGAGTTAACCCCTAATCTAACTTGGTTTAAAGTAACTAAACTCTAACTATCCACTTGAAATCGAACTAGATACCCCCCCCCCCATCCTAATCGGCCCAACTAAGAGGGAAACATCTTGGTACAAGACTTGATTAAAATAATGAGGTTGCCTAATATCAAGGAGACACGAAATCCTTTGGACGATGATCTTGATTATGTCTATAAAATCCAACCATTACACATCATAATCTTACACATTCACCAACACTCAAAATCACTCTCTCTCTCCCTCCAAGAGCTCTCGGCCGAACCCTCTCCCTCTCCTACATCCATTTTTCGATCTTGTTCAATCCATTCCAAGCACATACAAGTGTTCAAGGTCACGTATTGGGAGTCTTGGAGCAAACGGAAGCGGAAGGACCTCGTTACCTTGCTTTTATCCATCACATTTTCGCCTAGATTCTTCCCTAGCCCCGAGCTAGAGGTATAATGCTTAAAACTCATTCTCGAACATATCTAAAGTGGTTAATAAGATTTGTAACGGTTAAAATGCGGAAACTTATCTTTTGAATCTTTAAAGTTTACTAAAACATGAATCTTGTTGGTTAAAAGATCATAAGTTGTGTAAAAGTTGTAATGTTTAAATATGGTGATTATTTAGGCCCGATCTACGTTGTGGTGGCTCGGATCATCGTTTAACCCGACTTTGTTGAGATCATAAATCTTGACATAAGCTTATTTCTATCGGTACAAGGGTTAAAAGGTGAAACTCTACCACACGAGAAACATGAACTTGTGTAAAAGTGTTTTTACTTGTAAAATAGTATTTAAAACTAGCGGATCTACGTATCTGCAAGTGGTATTTTCGTAGAACCAAGTGTCGAGAAAATCATGTTTTATAAAAGTCGGATGACACACTAACAAATATGATTTTTACAAACCACAAGTGTATAAACACTTGTGAAATGAAAAGTTTCGACAAAATAACAATCTTTGAGAAAGATGACGGGAAGTTGTAAAGGAAGATTTATTCTAAAAACGGGGTTTTTACGGGATTAAGTTATTTTACACATAGATCCACAAAATACAACGGGATCTACACTATAGTTTTCGGAAAAACCACAAGTTCATGTGATTATGCGATTTTACATACTTGTCGACTAGTTTGATGTGTCGGAAATTGATTGATTGATTAAAGAAGTGTTGAAGTGATTTTGTAAAAGAAAATGATACGCTTGAAAGCGTGGCCACCTCCAGTTACAGGGGAAACTCTGGCGAAATTTTTCTAAAAATATAACACTTAGAATTATTTACAAGTGTTAGAATTATTTTTGATATGTTTTCAAAATGTAATTCGCCACGACTTTATTTACAAATATTCGGAGGTGGGATTTTCACAAAATTAAACGTGATAAATATATATTTGGTAAATATATTTTTCACAACACTGTTTATGATTATTTTGTGAAAATATATAAATATTATTTTTAGAGTAAAAATAATATTTCGAACGATAACAGCTCCAAAATAATACAAACGCTTACACGACAAACATATAAGTTACACCGGTAATTATTATTACCACTTAATCGTTAAAACGTAACTTACGCATTACGGAAATATTCATGAACGCGTATTTCGTCAACGCATTATTTTGGAAGTATTATGGAAAGTGAAAATATAGTATTTTTGAGAAAAATATTTATATTTTGGAAGTAGAAGTAAAAATATATTAAGTGGGACTTAATGATATAATACAAATACACATGTATTAAATCCCCCATCCTTGGGAAGGAGATTAACTACCAAGTACATGCAAAATATAAACACGAAATAGTTGTCTAACTATTTCCCAAAAACTTAAACTATAAAGCTAAGGCACGGCCATCCGTCTAATAGAATTAGCACATGTAGGTCGTTGCACAGCTGCCTGACATTCGGAGTACTTGGTATAGCGACGCACTGACTGTGAGTTCATGTCCCCCTTTTCTCTTAACTGTTTTCAGTTTTCTAAACTGCGGGGGTGAAATACATGTTACATTGATTATGAATACTTTATACATGGTATGGTTAGCGTAAGGAGGTTTGTTACTTAAGATCATGTGAGTGGGTAGGCGGAAACTTGAGGCCATTAATCCTCATGGTAGGACCGAGGGACAGGAGCGGTAGATCTATCTGGGTGTAGCGAGCCCAGCCCCAGGTCCAGCATAACGGACCTCGGGGTGACTTAGTGCCCGACGCATAAATCCGCTAGGTTTGAGTCTTCCTACTTGCACTTCACACATATCAATGGCCTTGCAAACCATTGGTGATCTCTTTTTCCTTATTTGCTACATACCAGGGTTTTTGATAAATACAATGGTTTATTTATTCACTTACACATGAACTCGCTCAACATTATTGTTGATTTTTCAACTTACATGTATTTCAGGGAATTAAAGATCTGGCACGGTATGGCATGTTTTTCCCGCTGCATTAGTCACCGAGGTCATCCAGGGTTTGGGGAATGTGACTCTTTCCTGGACAAGTCACAGTCCTTAAAACCATGTTTATGTTATGTTTGGTGTTTGTAATGTTTGGACAAGTTTATGGTTGATAGGGTGTTAACCCGTTAAGACAATGTTATGGTATTTTTATTTTAATGGATGATCTTGCATATTTTTAATTCATATAGCTTTGTTATGATTAAGCTATGGTATTAAGAAGTCACACCAAATTAACCACGCTTCCGCAAAGCCAGGGTGTGACAGCTTGGTATCAGAGCTCTGATCATAGCGAACTAGGATTCCTTCTCGAGTCTAGACTATGATCACTAGGGCTCTCACGAAAACATTTTTACTGCATACCACTTAAGTCCAGATCCAAAACCTTTTTTATAAACAAATGTTGAGCGCATTTTATTTATTATTTTTAGGCTCAGTCTGGGAGGCTGAGGCTCGGTCTGGGAGACTGAGTGTCACAACCCCCGATCCCTCAGGAACGGGCGGCCGTGAGCCAGTTTCGGTGGTATCGCGTATTGTCTAATTTGGCAGCGGAATTTTTCATCAGGACCGTAGTTAGGAAATATTTTATCAGAGTAAAACCACCATATTTTCATAATATTAAACACATGGGATAAAACCCAAAGTTTTGCAGTACACACGTTTTCATAGGAATAAATCCTCTTTTTATTTAATAAAAACATCTATTTTATCTTAGGTAACTTTATAGCCACTTTTCCAAGCCTTCCGTGCTCTCCAGCTGGCTTATATTGGCTTCACACTAAGTTACCTGAAACACGTGTTTAAAACATTTTATGAGCAGGAAATACTGGTGAGTGAATCCCAGTTTAATCAAGTTTAAATAAAAAGTCACAGTGAACAGTATTGAGGGCGCATCCGCAATTACATTTGTTTCCAAGTTATATCAATTACCACCACACGGTAATGTCGTTCCGACTTATGGTCATGTTACTCCTTTACCAGGTGGTAACAAATTTTGTATACAAAACCCCAAATTTACCGACTGTAATTGTATTCTTACAAATACTCAATAACTGTTATTCGCATGGAAATTTAAGGTTTTGTAAAAACAGTTAACAAAAAGTAGATCAACTCACAAAAATGAGCATATAAAAAGAAGGATCACTCACATTGCTATTATAAGGCTTTCCTTTGTGATTCCCTGGTTATAGTCTAATTAAATAAACAATGCACACGCGTTAGTATAATAACCCATTTTAACATTAGTAATACCCTCCCCGAGACGGCATTCCAACGACTACGTCGGGCAGAACCACGACAGCCGTTACGGAACCCTAGATCAATCGGGCAGAGTATCTAATACGTATCCAGGGGTTATGATACTTACAACGAGGCAGAGCTTCGCTAATTAGGGGGTATAATACCCGCGTATCACTTCTACTACTTCAGAATTCGTTTAGAAAGAAAAAGAAATGAACGAGGAATATTGAAACCCGATGCCTGCTTATATAGGTGCTGATTCTGGTTCCCACGCGGCCCGCGTAAAGAAAGGACAGGGGTTACGCGGCCCGCGTCAACCCTGGTCAACGAACTAGCTTGTCCGGCTCACCCTCTAGACCCGCCACGATGATGACACGTGTCATCACCGGGCTGCGCCACCAATCGGGACACTCGCGGCCCGCGTAAAGTAACGGTGTGGCCTTACGCGGCCCGCCTGGACTTAAGAAATCAAAGGAATCCGGTTACACCTTCATACGGCCCGCGTGAATGGTTGGGGTGGGTCTACGCGGCCCGCCTCAACTTACTATTTCTTGTTTTCCATTTATTTTTAATGCTATATTATATTTCGGGCTCGGTTTTCACATATGTGGTGTATTTTAGGAAGTGTAGGGGTGTCAGGGGTGTTTTAGGAGAGTTGTTATATTTTGGGTATCACTTCTGGGTTATTTAATAAAATATATAGTGTACTCACATTAAGTATGGTAACCCAATTTCATGTTATCCCTATGTCACGAGACAGAACCCCAACGAATTTAGACAGAGCCTTGACATGCGTTACGGGGCCCTACGTCACTTGGACAGGGTATCACTAATCAGGGGCTACAATACTTAAAACGGGACAGGGTTTTGAAGTTTCTATAGAAGTAAATTACTAACAAAATATGATATATATATATATATATAGTAGTGAGAGATGAACGAAAGAAAGGAAACAGGTATGAGGGAAGCTCAACATGTGTATCTATATATACAAAAATCTCACTTGGAGCACAAGAAAGAATCAATTCTTTCTTATCTTTTCAGTCAACACACGTAGACAACATTTATCTATAATTTGAATTGATTTAATTTATTTATTTTATTTAATATATATATTATAATTAATTTAACTACTTCATTCTTTTGGCACTTGTAACTTCTAAAATATGATGTTTTATAAAATAATGAATATGCCATTAGGACGAGCATATTTTTATCTACATTTTGAACCAAGTTTCATTAAAACCCGAGTAGGTTCAAATATAATGTATTTTTATAATTTAATTATTAAACGGTTCCTATGCTTGCCCAAAATATCTTATTTTTCCATTGGTCAACTTACCCATAATGTATTCTTTTAATAACATAAGTTTATATATATATATTTAAATAAGAATTTTGGGAATGTTACATCCTCCCCACCTTGTTTTAAATCTCGTCCTCGAGATTTTCTGAAATATGGATGATTATTTAGTTAGTTTTAGCCTCTAGGTATATTCTGGTCTTTATTTTTGAATTTCACTTTACTTTGACTAGAACTATTCTCTATGCTTTGAGATTCTTACCTTTAATTTGTATGATCTTTTAAAATTTTCATTTACCTCTATAACTTTGAAGAGGTACAATTAAAGATTTATCGGTTTAGGTATGTATTCCTGTCATTTCAAATAAATTTAAAGGTTCCGAATGGTAAATCTTAGTAGAAGTATAAGGAAAAAGAGTTCTTGTAAGTATATCTAGTCGTGGTTACTCTTATCTTCTCAAGAGCTCTTAATAAAGGTAAAACGACTCTCTATAAGTTTTTAGATGTTTTGTGCCTTAGCACAACTTTTGGTTACAGGCTTCCTAATGCATTAATAATCGCAAAGGGAAGTCTTATACTTCCCATGACGTCCCAACTTATAGGGTTCCCGTCGTTCATCTTGTCGCACGAGTTTCGAGACTGATGATCAAACGAAATAATGTTTGATATTGGAATTATAGACGTATACGGGAGATTCTTAATAAACCAAATTATCATTGACACACCTGTTCGTGATTTATCCCTAATTGTCAATCAATATGGTCTTTGGATTTCCTCATAGATATACATATCTATATAATCATATATTTCACATACTGTAATATACACACCATTCATCAGGTCAGTGTATTTAACAGATTCATATTTCCAAAAACAGGTTAGACATCAAATCATGGTACTATTTAGGGAATTTCATTATCATAACATATACCCCATCTCACCCGGTCTCGCCGGAGAGGTACCCCCATCTCACCCGGACAAGCTGGAGTGTATATCACATCATACCCAGGCTTGCCGGAGAGGTAGTTATCACTGTATTTCCCATAAATAGAATTTTCTCAAATAATGATTTCAGAAGTTCATCATTTATTATGGATTATATCAAGAAACAAGGAAATTAGTATTCTCATGATGGATCATATTCTAGAACCGAGTAGTATCAATAAACAAGAAATAACAGTGGCCAGTTGTTATCGCTTATTTATCATACTTGCACTGTTCTAGTCATCATTCTCACGGGATACCAATAACCATCACACTTTATCTATGCAAGTAATTGGCTTATCTCAAAGCTTTATACTAAGACATTTTTCTTATATTCAAGTCTAAATACTGTCCTGGTTGTTACCACTACCAGTGAATATCAATATCCTAACTCTTTCATTTAAGCATAGATATTATTATGGTTGTGGCTTTCTTTTGCTTGGAAAAATGGAGTTTCAATTATATCAATTTCTCCATTGATACTATAGCTAGGTTCAATGTAATAAGTATGCTTACATCTAACTTTATTTATGCTTATTTATTGTTAGATTCCGTTGCAAGGAATATTTAGTGAGACAAATGGCATTTTAAAACAAAATAGGTGTCATGATTTATTCTTATATTGACTTCATGTCTTTATAAGAATTACCAGTGCTATTTTCTCTTATGTTTATCTTCAAAAGATAATTGATTATTATATTGTGTGTATCATCAAGAGATTCTATTATGTATATACATATATATATTTATTATTTGGAAACAAACGAAATTTTCAAATCTCTAGTTTAATATTTAAACTTACGTAATACACACAGATATATGTATGATATATTTTTAACAATACAACTATATAATCGATGGTACCAATCATTGAGCTCATTCCCATTACTTTATTTATCCTTTTATAATAGTATAAATTTCTTGTCAAATATACTATTTTGGAATTAAAAGTTTAGGGAAATAATTTACTCCAATTATAAATTTTCTGGACTCATAAGAACAATTTCATTTTTAACTAATGGGTTAAACTATACCAGGCTTACTAATTATATTACCTTAATAATTTCTGCTCAAGTAACCATCTATATATTTATTCCAATTATCACATTCCTACCTTTTCCTTTATAAGAATCCATTATAATATATTTTTAAGATTTAAAGGCATTATGCATATGTGACTCATGACATTGTATTTATAGGTTACCAAGAGATACATATACTATATATAAATTACTTTCTGTAATTGAAAACTTTAGTTATAGCAATGTAACGGATATATATATTAAATATATAGTATATACTTAAAACACATAACTTTTTTTTTTAAACCTTGTGTAGCGTACTTCATCCCATACTATCAAAGTATGTATATATTCGAGATCTATATTTTTTCTTTTCAAGTATTTAATTAAATAGATCTTTTATAGATTCATGTAACCGACTTTATACAATTTATTTGTGTCACGGTTACATCACTGGTATTTTATTATTACAGGTATTTTATGAGAATCTCTATCTCCATTATTTAACCAATCACAATTTAATCTCATCTCTTTTATTTTCATTATAATCTTTTTAAAGTATGAGAACTTCGAAACTACTGAGGTAAGTTTAACATTCAATTTATCAACTCAACTCATTTACCAATATTGTATTATTTAGCTATTATATATCAACCAAGTGACTCGAATACTTTTCTTTAGGATACACAATCCTATCACTAATATGACTGGTTAATCTTATTTCCAGGCATAAGACCTATTTTGGACATATCTTAATATTAGAGATTTGTAGAAATGCTTTCAATGTTTAGTTAGGCCTTTTTACATAGTCTAACCAACCCAAATCTCTAAAAAATTTAAATGATTTTATTAAATCATGAATACCAATCATATTCATTTAACCATCTATTTTATTACTAAATATTTTAATAGAAACTTTTACAAGTAATTCCAACATCAGTTATTTCATAAAACTATGAAAGTATGAAGTCTTATAGTCAACTAGTTATAAACCAAAAATGATAAAATAGAGTGAGAAATTGGTACACCTGGGTTTCAAAACTTGCTTTGGCTAGATCCACTAAAGCAATCTTTTAAAGATTTTATCACTTCTTAAAATCCTTTCGGTTAATTTAATAGCTTCGGTTTTATTTATTGGAATATAAATTATTTTGAAACACTATTATTAAAACCATAAAGTTTTTAAAGTTTTATACCATATATTTCAATATATATTTTTAAACCAAAGTAAATGATTGGTTTCAAAAGAGAGTCATAAACATGACTGCTTTGTTAACAACTAACTTAGTTTGATGTATATTATAATGTTATTTGAGTAGGTGGTATTAATTATCACAGACAAATTTCTAGTATAAATATTTGGGTACCATCATAAAAATAGATTGATTAAAAACGGCGAACATTGCGACTTATATATATATGTATATTTATATTTATTACAACTAAAACTGGGGTTCGAAATATACTAGTGATCATGCATCCATAACTTATTATAGTCTATCTAGGTTATAGGAGTATTAAGCTCAACATACTTTTATGTATGGTTTTATTCTATCTTTTTCTTTTACTAGGTTGTTTATTTAATGGGCAAAATTTCTTTTAAAATTTCTGGCTCATAGGTGGCATGGGTGCTGGTACTGGTTTTGCGGTTCAACTATAAATTAATTTTTACTTCTGTAGTGGCTAACATATGGAGATTTACCCATTGTTTATCTTCCCATGGTAGGTTATTGTCTGTTTCCTGAGTTTGTGCATTTGTTTCCTTATTAATTTTTACTTCCTTTGGTTGTGACTTCTTTATTTTATTTTCTCTTGACTTTTTTTTCTAGTAATCCTACTTCTCTTTTTAGTAGTAAATAGTTTCTCAGACCGTGCCTTACGAATAAAAATTCCCTTCTCAGTACCTACTGAGTATCCTGAGGGATTTGGTTGAAGTGATGTTCCCTTATTTTTATTTCTTAAAAACATTAACTATTAACTCTCTTTTATACCGATTGTACAAACCATCAGACCCATTTTTTTAATGGTGTATTATAACGTATGTTCATTAGAAGTATACTATACTACAACGTGTATATTATTTTACATACAATTAATATTGTATATTAACACGATTTCTGGATTTAAGGTCAATTCAGGAATTTACCATAATCTATACCACCATTCATAAGGATAGATCATGAAGTCTATGAATCAACTAAAATAACATACTTTTATTTATTTAAGGTGGATACATAATGTTATTCGATTTCTTACGTAAGTTTACCATAAATTATGATTTTAGATTTAATATCTAAAATTTATACCCATGATCTATGAATATTTTTACAAAATAAACGTTTATTAATATTTCCTAGTAAGGTTGATATACACATAGTAGTATATACACACATATATATATTACGGTACATTCATTTATTTAAGAAGAGATCTCACTCAAGGTGATACCTTAAGTTACTAATTGTATAAGAGTGTAGTATAATACATCTGCCGAGGTAGCCTATGGGTATGTCTAGTCATATTGGTTACTCATACTCTGAACTCAAAACATAAAAACCATAATATAAATATTAAGATTCATCTACACAGAAAAACACATAAATTGTTATATTAATTTCCTAACACAGAATTTAAAACTTAAGTGTCAGCAGAACACTTCTTTGGCTTGAACCAGTGGCATAGCTCTGATACCACCATCTGTCACAACCCCCGATCCCTCAGGAACGGGCGGCCGTGAGCCAGTTTCGGTGGTATCGCGTATTGTCTAATTTGGCAGCGGAATTTTTCATCAGGACCGTAGTTAGGAAATATTTTATCAGAGTAAAACCACCATATTTTCATAATATTAAACACATGGGATAAAACCCAAAGTTTTGCAGTACACACGTTTTCATAGGAATAAATCCTCTTTTTATTTAATAAAAACATCTATTTTATCTTAGGTAACTTTATAGCCACTTTTCCAAGCCTTCCGTGCTCTCCAGCTGGCTTATATTGGCTTCACACTAAGTTACCTGAAACACGTGTTTAAAACATTTTATCAGCAGGAAATACTGGTGAGTGAATCCCAGTTTAATCAAGTTTAAATAAAAAGTCACAGTGAACAGTATTGAGGGCGCATCCGCAATTACATTTGTTTCCAAGTTATATCAATTACCACCACACGGTAATGTCGTTCCGACTTATGGTCATGTTACTCCTTTACCAGGTGGTAACAAATTTTGTATACAAAACCCCAAATTTACCGACTGTAATTGTATTCTTACAAATACTCAATAACTGTTATTCGCATGGAAATTTAAGGTTTTGTAAAAACAGTTAACAAAAAGTAGATCAACTCACAAAAATGAGCATATAAAAAGAAGGATCACTCACATTGCTATTATAAGGCTTTCCTTTGTGATTCCCTGGTTATAGTCTAATTAAATAAACAATGCACACGCGTTAGTATAATAACCCATTTTAACATTAGTAATACCCTCCCCGAGACGGCATTCCAACGACTACGTCGGGCAGAACCACGACAGCCGTTACGGAACCCTAGATCAATCGGGCAGAGTATCTAATACGTATCCAGGGGTTATGATACGTACAACGAGGCAGAGCTTCGCTAATTAGGGGGTATAATACCCGCGTATCACTTCTACTACTTCAGAATTCGTTTAGAAAGAAAAAGAAATGAACGAGGAATATTGAAACCCGATGCCTGCTTATATAGGTGCTGATTCTGGTTCCCACGCGGCCCGCGTAAAGAAAGGACAGGGGTTACGCGGCCCGCGTCAACCCTGGTCAACGAACTAGCTTGTCCGGCTCACCCTCTAGACCCGCCACGATGATGACACGTGTCATCACCGGGCTGCGCCACCAATCGGGACACTCGCGGCCCGCGTAAAGTAACGGTGTGGCCTTACGCGGCCCGCCTGGACTTAAGAAATCAAAGGAATCCGGTTACACCTACATACGGCCCGCGTGAATGGTTGGGGTGGGTCTACGCGGCCCGCCTCAACTTACTATTTCTTGTTTTCCATTTATTTTTAATGCTATATTATATTTCGGGCTCGGTTTTCACATATGTGGTGTATTTTAGGAAGTGTAGGGGTGTCAGGGGTGTTTTAGGAGAGTTGTTATATTTTGGGTATCACTTCTGGGTTATTTAATAAAATATATAGTGTACTCACATTAAGTATGGTAACCCAATTTCATGTTATCCCTACGTCACGAGACAGAACCCCAACGAATTTAGGCAGAGCCTTGACATACGTTACGGGGCCCTACGTCACTTGGACAGGGTATCACTAATCAGGGGCTACAATACTTAAAACGGGACAGGGTTTTGAAGTTTCTATAGAAGTAAATTACTAACAAAATATGATATATATATATAGTAGTGAGAGATGGACGAAAGAAAGGAAACAGGTATGAGGGAAGCTCAACATGTGTATCTATATATACAAAAATCTCACTTGGAGCACAAGAAAGAATCAATTCTTTCTTATCTTTTCAGTCAACACACGTAGACAACATTTATCTATAATTTGAATTGATTTAATTTATTTATTTTATTTAATATATATATTATAATTAATTTAACTACTTCATTCTTTTGGCACTTGTAACTTCTAAAATATGATGTTTTATAAAATAATGAATATGCCATTAGGACGAGCATATTTTTATCTACATTTTGAACCAAGTTTCATTAAAACCCGAGTAGGTTCAAATATAATGTATTTTTATAATTTAATTATTAAACGGTTCCTATGCTTGCCCAAAATATCTTATTTTTCCATTGGTCAACTTACCCATAATGTATTCTTTTAATAACATAAGTTTATATATATATATATTTAAATAAGAATTTTGGGAATGTTACACTGAGGCTCGGTCTGGGAGGCCGAGGCTCGATCTAATGGATCGAGGTAGTTGACTAGTGGGACTAGGGAGTCAATCTGGGAGGCTGGGACAGTTGACTAGTGGGACTAGGGAGTCAGTCTGGGAGGCTGGGAGAATTGACTAGTGGGACTAGGGAGTCAGTCTGAGAGACTGGGAGGCTAGTGGGACTAGGAAGAGCAGTCTGGGAGGCTGGGAAAATTGGCTAGTGGGACTAGGAAAAGCAGTCTGGGAGGCTGGGAAGCTAGTGGGACTAGGAGAATTATGTGATATTTTACTTGGTAGCTTATGTGATTATTCGATTGTATAACTGATTATTTGTGCATATTTGTGTTTGTGTTACAGACACATGGACTCACCAGGCACTGGTGACTCGGACACCACCGGACCCCTACCTATCGTATCTGATGACCTCCCATCTTCGGAGCATGAGGTGCATACATCTGATTCCACCAGCACGGACTACGACGATTTCCAGCCCTTCGCACTACCCGAGGGTGCTGATGAGCCTGCGGATGGCCCCCCTGCTGAGTACTTACCCCTAGTTGTGATTCCGGCTCCTATTCCTTTAGCCGTCTATCCCGCATATGACTTGCTACTTGACGCCGAGGCTGACGGCGATATCGATCTGTTTGAGGATGAGCCTGTAGAGGATGAGATCCCGGACGCAGCCCTACTTCCTGCTGGCGATCTTCTGATGATTGCTGATGCCCCTGCCGAGGACTCACCCGCACATTCACCGGTCCCAGACTCCTTTGAGTCTGTGGCTTCCGCACCTTCTCACGAGGTGAGCGCACAACACTTTGCACACGACTCGGACCCTGACCAGGCATCCTCAGCTGCACCTATTCCGAGCTTTGCATTTGAGCATGACGACATAGAGGATTCTGATCCCATTTTTCCTCCGGGATTCGACCCGGATCATGATATTGAGTTTATCCCGATGGACCAGCCCATGGAGGATCCCGCTGATCCAGTTGATCCTATTGATCCCGATTTTGATTTCGAGATGGCTTTTGATGACCATGAGCCTGCCTTGGCTCCTGAGCAGGCAGCTGCTCTAGATCCTATGCCCGAGCATGACCCCGTACATGCTGGCATCCCAGTGGAGCCCGTTCTAGCTGACCCGCCCGTTGATGATCATCTGGAGGATGATCATGTTGTTGCTGTCGATCCTGTTGTTCCTCCACCTTTTGTTGATGATATACCTGTTGAGCACATTGCACCAGTTGATCCTATTGTTGCTCCCCCATTTGATCCCATTCCTCTTGAGCCTGAGCACGCACTGTTTGCAGACCACATGGATCCACCGGATGAGCATGCACAGCACGGTTGGATACCTGCTGATGAGGACGTTCCACCTTTGCCCCCTCAGATACCTGTTACACGACCTGTTGATTTCACTTTTCAGGTTCCTCAGTTTGTACCTCCAGCGAGGCCTGGAGAGGGCTCTTCAGCCCATCCTTTTGGGCACGTACCGATGTCTATTCCCTTCATGCCCCAGATGTCATCTGTTCCACCCTCTACTTCACCGTTTCATGTGGCACCGTTTGACCCCACCAGTGAGCCTTTGCTTTGGTCGACACCACCAGCCATGCCACCTACTGATCCGTACCATCCGTTTCATGTGGGACACACTATAGAGGATGTTTTGATGTCCTTCGTTCATCAGCATGAGTCACACACGCAGCGTCTCCAGGAGCTTGAGAGAGCTCAGCTGCCACCATGTTCATGCCATGGTCAGATACACTCTCCTCTTCAGCCATGTCGATCATTACCCCCAGATTTTGCTGCTTGTCTTTTTACACTAGAGCAGCAGGTTGCCTCTGTCATTCGCACTCAGCAGGCTATGGAGGAGGACTGGCTTCAGCTACGCCGCTTGCTTTACACTTACTTTCCCCCTCCTCCGCCGCCATCTGTATAGAGCTCATCGGTACTGCTTGTGTAGACGTTGGTGAGAGGACCGCGATTGCTTTTGGTTACATAGCATTTTGGAGACTACATGATGATACTGACTTTTGACACATACTTGATGTATTTGATGTATTTGACACTGATTTGATATAGCTTTTGGACAGGGGTGATGTAGCCCCTAGTTGATTGATGATTGTATGACACAGTGATGTACTGATACACTTACGTTGTGGTCTCGATATATATGGCAATCGCAGTATTCTCATCATATTTGATTCGCTTGATTGCTTATTTATATTTTTATGACATGGGATGTTGTGTGTATAATATTTGTGACATGGGATGTTGTGTGATTAGTATTTGAAGTATTGATAACATGAGATGTTATGTGTTATTACTATTACTATTACTATATACGTATGCGTTACTATGGCCTGACCGACATAAACACATCTTTAGAAGATGCCGCCAAGACGTCAACCTCAGCCAATGCCTACGACTCAGGACGAACTACAGCAGGTCATTGCTGCTGCCGTTGCTCAATATGCTGCCTCTCAAGGAGGGATGAGTGGAAGCAACTCTGGCAACACGGGCAACAACAACAATCCACCTCATGGTAACCCTAAGTCATTAAGACATACCATGACCTAAATGGATTTCCTTAGCAAGAGTGCTAATGCCAATCATGCGTTATAATGTATGTGCAGGGTGCACCTACAAACAGTTCTTGGACTGCAAGCCCGTAAACTTTGATGGCACCGGAGGTGCTGTCGCTTTTGTCCGCTGGGCTGAGAAAACAGAATCCGTACTTCGCATGAGCAAATGCGCGCTGGATCAACAAGTCACTTACATCTCAGGGCTATTTTTGGATGGAGCCCTATCATGGTGGAACCTACAAGTCCAAACACTTGGCGAAGCTGCTACTTACGCACTGACTTGGACCGAGCTGAAAGAACTCATGCGCAAGAAGTACTGTTCTCGCGCTGAAATTCAGAGATTGGAGACCGAGTTCTGGCATCTAAAAATGGAGGGTCCTAAGATAGCAGAGTATGTTCAGAGGTTCCACGATTTGTCGCATGTGGTACCCTACATGGTTACACCTGAGTTCAAGAGAATCGAACGCTTCATATGGGGATTAGCTCCTCAAATCATCAGTATGGTGACCTCCTCCAAACCTGCAACTATCACTGAAGCCGTTGATTTGAGCGTGGCTCTTACGGAGGAGGCAATTCGTTTAAACAAGTTTGATGAAGCTGAGCCCAAGAAAAAGGAGACTCATGTGGAGTCATCTGGAGGAAACAAGAGGAAGTTTTCAAACTTCAAGCAGGGCACCGGGGTGGTGGTTAAGAAAGGAGAGCAGAACGCGCCAGCTCAGGATACAGCTGGTGGTAGGAAGAAAGGAAAGGGATATATGGGTGCACAACCCAAGTGCAACTCATGCCAACGACATCACTCTGGTCGTTGCAGGCTAAGATTTTGTGAATCATGTGGGAAGTCTGGTCATACGAAGGATTTTTGTTGGGCTAGTACTGGCCGGGGAGGCCAAGGAGGATCTGGGAATAGGAATAACCGTGGTGGTACTGGGAACCGCCCCCAAGGGAACAGTGGAGGTGATGGAAACCGAGTCAACAACGCAAACCAAGCAGGCGCCATGAATCGTAATCAGGGAAACAACCAAGCAGGAAACAATGGTGGGAACGGGCAGAGGGCCGGATGTTTCAACTGCGGTGATGTTGGGCATTACAAGAGGAATTGCCCGGAATTGAACCAAGCCCGCGGAAGGGTGTTCAACATAGAAGCAAGGGAAGCGCGCCAGGATCCCAATGTTGTCACTGGTACGTTCCCTGTAAACCAACGCTATGCATCCGTTTTATTTGATACTGGCGCCGATTATAGCTTCGTGTCGTTAGAATTTAAGAATATGCTTGGTTTATCCGCTAGTAAGTTAGATACTCCGTACTCGATTGAATTAGCGAATGGAAAGTTAGTAGAAGCTAATGAGGTGATTCGAGGCTGCGTAATCGAGTTGGGAGAGCGCGAGTTCGCTCTAGATCTACTATCAGTCCAGTTGGGAAGCTTCGACGTGGTAGTAGGGATGGATTGGTTATCGAGTAACAAGGCCGAGATAGTTTGTCATGAGAAGGTCGTTCGTATCCCAACCAATGATGGTGAGACCATTATTGTTCACGGAGAGAAGCGTGAGACGCCGTTGAGGATTATTAGCTGCCTGAAGGCAAGGAAGTGTTTGCAAAAGGGATGTGCTGCCTTTCTGGCACACATTGTAGATAAGAAGGCTGCTGAGCCAAAGATCGAAGACATCCCTGTCGTGAGGGAATACCCAGAAGTCTTTCCAGAAGATTTGCCTGGCTTGCCGCCTCAAAGGCAAGTGGAGTTTCGCATTAACCTAGTTGCAGGCGCCGCGCCTGTGGCTAAGGCACCCTACAGACTTGCTCCGTCTGAGATGCAAGAACTGTCGACACAACTTCAAGAGTTGTTAGACAAGGGATTCATCCGACCGAGCTTCTCGCCTTGGGGAGCTCCAGTTTTGTTTGTCAAGAAGAAGGACGGTAGTTTCCGTATGTGTATTGACTACAGAGAGTTGAACAAGCTGACGATCAAGAATAGGTATCCCCTGCCAAGAATCGATGATCTGTTTGACCAACTTCAAGGTTCAAGCTTCTATTCAAGGATCGATCTTCGATCTGGATACCATCAGTTAAGGATACTGGAGGAGAGTATCCCAAAGACAGCCTTCAGAACTCGATATGGGCACTACGAGTTTCTCGTTATGCCGTTTGGTTTGACAAACGCACCTGCAGTGTTCATGGATTTGATGAATCGAGTTTGTAAGCCGTACTTGGATAAGTTCGTGATTGTATTCATCGATGATATTTTGATTTATTCAAAGACGAAGGCTGAGCACGAGCAGCACTTAAGAGCCATTCTGGAGCTGCTAAAGAAGGAACAGTTGTACGCCAAGTTCTCTAAGTGTGAGTTTTGGCTACGTGAAGTCCAATTTCTTGGACATGTGGTAAATGAAGGTGGGATTCACGTGGACCCAACCAAGATCGAGGCGATCAAGGATTGGGAAACGCCAAAGACGCCAACCGAGATTCGGCAATTCTTGGGTTTGGCTGGCTATTATCGAAGGTTCATTGAGAACTTTTCAAAGATCGCTCAACCATTGACGCTCCTCACTCAGAAGGATAAGAAGTTTGATTGGGGAATCAAACAGGAGGAAGCATTCCAGATATTGAAAGATAAGCTTTGCAACGCGCCAATCTTAGCCCTACCGGAAGGTACAGGTGATTTTGTGGTATACTGCGACGCATCGCGTCAAGGTTTGGGTTGTGTGTTGATGCAACGCCAAAAGGTTATTGCCTACGCGTCATGCCAGCTGAAGGTACATGAAAAGAACTATACCACACATGATTTGGAGTTAGGCGCAGTAGTTTTTGCTTTAAAAGATCTGGAGACACTACCTTTATGGTACGAAGTGCACAATCTTCACAGATCACAAGAGCCTCCAACATATATTCAACCAGAAGGAGTTGAACATGAGGCAAAGACGATGGGTAGAACTGTTGAATGACTACGACTGCGAGATTAAGTATCATCCAGGGAAGGCGAATGTGGTCGCCGATGCCCTAAGTCGAAAAGAAAGGATCAAGCCCATAAGGGTTAGGGCTTTGGAAATGATTATTCAGACCGATCTTTCTTTGCGCATTCGTGCCGCGCAGAAAGAAGCTCTCAAGGAAAGAAACCTTGAAGAAGAGTATCTCCGTGGGATGGAGAAGTTATTGGTACCAAACAAGGAAGGAACATTGTGTTTTGAGAAAAGGATTTGGATTCCTTTGTTTGGAGGTTTACGAAAGGTTATTTTTGATGAAGCTCACAAGTCACGGTACTCTATCCATCCTGGAGCGGATAAGATGTACCAGGATCTTAAAGATTACTATTGGTGGCCTAGGATGAAAGGCGATGTGGCTATTTATGTGAGCAAATGTTTACATGCGCCAAGGTTACGGCGGAATACCAGAAGCCTTCGGGACTTCTGCAGCAACCAGAGATTCCCAAGTGGAAATGGGAACAAATCTCTATGGATTTTATTACGAAGTTGCCAAGAACGCCAAGAGGCCATGACACTATTTGGGTAATAGTGGATCGCTTAACGAAGTCAGCACACTTCCTGCCTATCCGAGAAAAGGATAATACGAGCAAACTGGCCGAAATTTACATGAGAGAGATTGTTACACGCCATGGAGTACCTCTCTCAATCATCTCTGATAGAGACGGAAGGTTCGTGTCAAGGATATAGCAATCTTTCCAGGAAGCTTTTGGCTCAAAGTTGAATCTGAGCACTGCGTTTCACCCACAGACCGACGGTTAAAGCGAGCGGACGATTCAGACATTGGAGGACATGCTGAGAGCATGTGTGATGGATTTGGGCGGTAGCTGGGATAAGCATTTGCCTTTGGTTGAGTTTTCATACAACAACAGCTACCACACCAGTATTGGTGTCGCGCCATTCGAAGCTTTATATGGGCGCAAGTGCAGATCCCCGCTCTGTTGGTCTGACGCTGGTGATAGACAGTTGGTTGGTCTTGAAGTAGTCCAGGAAACCACCGATAAGATCGCACAGATACGAGATCGCATCAGTGCGGCTCGTGACAGGCAGAAAACCTACGCAGATCGAAGCAGGAAACCTCTAGAGTTTGAGGTTGGTGAGATGGTTTTGTTGAAGGTATCACCCTGGAAGGGGGTGGCACGTTTTGGGAAACGTGGAAAGTTGAACCCGAGGTATATTGGACCGTTCAAGATCTTGGAGAGAATCGGGTTAGTAGCATACAAGTTGGACCTACCTGCCGAACTGAATGGTGTTCACGATACATTCCATGTATCCAATCTGAAGAGAAGTCCAACACAAGATACCGTTGCCATTCCTACCGACGAAATTCATGTTGACGACACGCTCCATTTCGTTGAAGAACCTGTTGAGGTCACGGACTGGAAAGTTAACAAGACCCGCCGGAGCAGTGTCAAGCTCGTCAAAGTTCGTTGGAATGCTAGACATGGTCCTGAATTCACCTGGGAGCGTGAGGACCGAATGAAAGAGAAATACCCCCATCTGTTTCCTGAGAACCCTGCTTCTACAAGCAGAACTTAAAATTTCGGGACGAAATTTTTCTAACGGGGGGAGAATGTGACAACCCTCACTAAACCAGGTATCCGTACGATTTAATTAATAATTAATTGCTGCTTAATTACTGTGCTTAACTGAAATTGCCAATGAACTGCTACTTGATTTCTAGCACTTGTATATTCCTGCATCATACTTTAATTACCGTCACTACATTATTTACACGCTGAACCTTAGTGACAAACATGATGCACTAAAGCACAGTAGCATTAGAACGGATAACCTATTGAACATGCTGATAAAGCCAGCATCAGGCAGACACTGCCTCTAAAGGCCTGTATGAGCCAGAAATATTTTACTACACCATAGTGAGTGTAGGGATACAAGGGTTGTAGAACTGCGTCTCTAGGAATAAGATATAATGATTGGATGAGCCTAAAACGTACTCTAAGCACAAAACACAGCACTTTTATTAACATACTAGCTTCTGGCCAACTGATAAAGTGCCAAAACATGGGGAAGTATTCCTGACACTTTGTAGAATAAGATGTGTCACTAAAAATATTATTAACGACGCTTAAAAGCTTATTTAAGCACTTTAACGGATTACTATCCAACCGAACAATCGGATTATACCCGGAACATAAAAATATGGCCAATAATATTATTGATCTTTTTCTGAGCCAGTTAGGGTCCCTGATTACCCTAACACCCGCATTATAACGCATCACACCACTAACCGAGTTAACCCCTAATCTAACTTGGTTTAAAGTAACTAAACTCTAACTATCCACTTGAAATCGAACTAGATACCCCCCCCCCATCCTAATCGGCCCAACTAAGAGGGAAACATCTTGGTACAAGACTTGATTAAAATAATGAGGTTGCCTAATATCAAGGAGACACGAAATCCTTTGGACGATGATCTTGATTATGTCTATAAAATCCAACCATTACACATCATAATCTTACACATTCACCAACACTCAAAATCACTCTCTCTCTCCCTCCAAGAGCTCTCGGCCGAACCCTCTCCCTCTCCTACATCCATTTTTCGATCTTGTTCAATCCATTCCAAGCACATACAAGTGTTCAAGGTCACGTATTGGGAGTCTTGGAGCAAACGGAAGCGGAAGGACCTCGTTACCTTGCTTTTATCCATCACATTTTCGCCTAGATTCTTCCCTAGCCCCGAGCTAGAGGTATAATGCTTAAAACTCATTCTCGAACATATCTAAAGTGGTTAATAAGATTTGTAACGGTTAAAATGCGGAAACTTATCTTTTGAATCTTTAAAGTTTACTAAAACATGAATCTTGTTGGTTAAAAGATCATAAGTTGTGTAAAAGTTGTAATGTTTAAATATGGTGATTATTTAGGCCCGATCTACGTTGTGGTGGCTCGGATCATCGTTTAACCCGACTTTGTTGAGATCATAAATCTTGACATAAGCTTATTTCTATCGGTACAAGGGTTAAAAGGTGAAACTCTACCACACGAGAAACATGAACTTGTGTAAAAGTGTTTTTACTTGTAAAATAGTATTTAAAACTAGCGGATCTACGTATCTGCAAGTGGTATTTTCGTAGAACCAAGTGTCGAGAAAATCATGTTTTATAAAAGTCGGATGACACACTAACAAATATGATTTTTACAAACCACAAGTGTATAAACACTTGTGAAATGAAAAGTTTCGACAAAATAACAATCTTTGAGAAAGATGACGGGAAGTTGTAAAGGAAGATTTATTCTAAAAACGGGGTTTTTACGGGATTAAGTTATTTTACACATAGATCCACAAAATACAACGGGATCTACACTATAGTTTTCGGAAAAACCACAAGTTCATGTGATTATGCGATTTTACATACTTGTCGACTAGTTTGATGTGTCGGAAATTGATTGATTGATTAAAGAAGTGTTGAAGTGATTTTGTAAAAGAAAATGATACGCTTGAAAGCGTGGCCACCTCCAGTTACAGGGGAAACTCTGGCGAAATTTTTCTAAAAATATAACACTTAGAATTATTTACAAGTGTTAGAATTATTTTTGATATGTTTTCAAAATGTAATTCGCCACGACTTTATTTACAAATATTCGGAGGTGGGATTTTCACAAAATTAAACGTGATAAATATATATTTGGTAAATATATTTTTCACAACACTGTTTATGATTATTTTGTGAAAATATATAAATATTATTTTTAGAGTAAAAATAATATTTCGAACGATAACAGCTCCAAAATAATACAAACGCTTACACGACAAACATATAAGTTACACCGGTAATTATTATTACCACTTAATCGTTAAAACGTAACTTACGCATTACGGAAATATTCATGAACGCGTATTTCGTCAACGCATTATTTTGGAAGTATTATGGAAAGTGAAAATATAGTATTTTTGAGAAAAATATTTATATTTTGGAAGTAGAAGTAAAAATATATTAAGTGGGACTTAATGATATAATACAAATACACATGTATTAAATCCCCCATCCTTGGGAAGGAGATTAACTACCAAGTACATGCAAAATATAAACACGAAATAGTTGTCTAACTATTTCCCAAAAACTTAAACTATAAAGCTAAGGCACGGCCATCCGTCTAATAGAATTAGCACATGTAGGTCGTTGCACAGCTGCCTGACATTCGGAGTACTTGGTATAGCGACGCACTGACTGTGAGTTCATGTCCCCCTTTTCTCTTAACTGTTTTCAGTTTTCTAAACTGCGGGGGTGAAATACATGTTACATTGATTATGAATACTTTATACATGGTATGGTTAGCGTAAGGAGGTTTGTTACTTAAGATCATGTGAGTGGGTAGGCGGAAACTTGAGGCCATTAATCCTCATGGTAGGACCGAGGGACAGGAGCGGTAGATCTATCTGGGTGTAGCGAGCCCAGCCCCAGGTCCAGCATAACGGACCTCGGGGTGACTTAGTGCCCGACGCATAAATCCGCTAGGTTTGAGTCTTCCTACTTGCACTTCACACATATCAATGGCCTTGCAAACCATTGGTGATCTCTTTTTCCTTATTTGCTACATACCAGGGTTTTTGATAAATACAATGGTTTATTTACTCACTTACACATGAACTCGCTCAACATTATTGTTGATTTTTCAACTTACATGTATTTCAGGGAATTAAAGATCTGGCACGCTATGGCATGTTTTTCCCGCTGCATTAGTCACCGAGGTCATCCAGGGTTTGGGGAATGTGACTCTTTCCTGGACAAGTCACAGTCCTTAAAACCATGTTTATGTTATGTTTGGTGTTTGTAATGTTTGGACAAGTTTATGGTTGATAGGGTGTTAACCCGTTAAGACAATGTTATGGTATTTTTATTTTAATGGATGATCTTGCATATTTTTAATTCATATAGCTTTGTTATGATTAAGCTATGGTATTAAGAAGTCACACCAAATTAACCACGCTTCCGCAAAGCCAGGGTGTGACAGTCGGCGACGGGCCTTGCATCTACCCGTAGCCAGAAACTCCCGTAGACAGGTAAATAAGGCGTCGGAGGAAAATTGGTTTTCTAGAGCCCGTCGGCGACGGCCCTAACCCCGTCGGCGACGCCCTCTAGAAAACCCCTTTTTCTGCAGATCCGTTTCGTCGTCCGTACGCACTAAAACGCGCATAACTTTTGAACCGTTTACCCGTTTAACCTCCCGTTTCTTCCTACATGCTTGTAAATTCACATTCTATCATATGAACTTAAAATCCCATATCCGGATTAAGGAAATTCTTAACTTACACGCTATCGGCTTATTATTCATGTACGATTATTCGACCCGTTCATGTTTTCATCAAACATTTCATTCATTTATACGAAAACAACTTGGTTAATACAATTTCAACTTGCTAACTTGATTGTCCATTAACCATAACTCACAACCGGGTATTTATACTATTAATTCGCGCCTCTAATTCTTGATTAGCATGCTTATGTACCATTCTACCCATACCCGGTTATAGCACCGTATTCATTACTTACGCAACCCTTCCGGTATACTAATAAAACCACATTTTGATCAATTACATCTACTTAGCGAAAATCATCGATTTCATACGAACCATCCTTATTTGTCCTCAATTATCATATTTAATTAACTAGCACATATCTTTACGTAAACAACTAAGAAGTGATTACGGAAATCACTTACCTTGTGCGTCGATGTTCATACTCGTTTCCTCGCCACTTCTTGACCTGTTAGCCTTCCGTGCTTGATTCCGTCTCGACATAATTCCTGTACTTCCATGTCATCGAAATCACATTCTTATTAGCATACACAATTGTACATGCTAACGATCATATCGATCGTATAATTCACATTTGACATTCATAGTCACTTCTAACAAGCATAATACATGTAACCAAATTCATATCATTTCCAACTCGTGGAATCCGTCATGTCATCGCATTAAACACACATACGTCTAACACACATCGTATAACTTACTTTAATCTTACAAATATGACAACATGACAGTTGACTTTTAGAAGTCAACGGTCCATTTACTTTAACTTTCGACTTATCATTATATATCTGTAACATCATAATCGACTATACGGACAAAACTATATACATATCATCTTTTACTTACATACAATTTCATCTATTAAGCTCACCTAGGCATTTCATCAAACACTTGGTGTGCGTACCACTATCTTAGCACAATGTACAACTAATTTATGCATATTCTTCTAATCTTATACATAATTCATCCAATCCTCCCACTAATTAGCATTTATCCTTCATACATAACATCAAGCATATCAACACCATATTTCTTTCAATTCATCTAACAAGAATTCATCATACCCGCATAATACAAACAACATGCAACAAGAATTAGACATGGACGATGATTCAAGTCATTATTCTTACCATAACTAATGGGTTTCGCCTCTAAACATCAAATTAACCTAAACCATGCATAATCCATGTTCTATATGATGATTCTAACATATCCTCATGCTCAATTTCATACCAATTCATGATCTACAACATAACCCACTTCGTGGGTAATCACCAATCTAGAATCTAAGACATACCTTATGATCCCCTAGTGTAGGTGATCACAAATTCGTGTTCGGTTCTGAATTTGAGCTTCATTTATCCTTCCAATTTGATGGATTAGATAGAGTTAGGGTTTTGACTTCATGAGAGCTCCTGCTCCCTCTAGAACACACGATCGTGTGTGTGTAAAATTTTATTTATTAATTCAACTTTCAACTTAACCCACTTTAACCCCTCAAGTTGTCACTAATTATAAAGGGGCACAACTTTCCTTCCTTTAATTGTTTTTACAATTTTGTTAACTTGGTTAAATAACCTAGTCATTCATTTCTTGATGTACCATGCAAGAACATTTAACGATTATAAACATTCGGATTTTGGGGCGTTACATCTTATGCTTTAAAATTCTTTTATACATGTTTAAATATTTTCAAAAATTAAGATACCAAATAAAAAATATATGAATCCTGGTTACTTTTTAGTGATATTTTTTTCCACCTTAATAAGAAAACTAAAATTGAATATTTAATAAAGAGTAAACCATCAAAATGGTCCCAGAGATTTGAGTTCCTGTGGTTTCAATTTTGACTTTTTCCTCCCTCTTAACGAAGGACAAAATGTTTAGGAAAAAGACAAAAAAGTTAAATGTTAACTGAAAAATCTGACCAGATTTTGATTTTGGATGAAAATGTCAACAAAATTGAAACTACAGGGGCCAGATTCAAAAGGTTTGGGTATTTGACTAAAGTGACAAAAGTGACCAAACCTCAGTGACCATTTTGGCAGTTTACTCTTTAATATAAGTCAAGTGACTTGATAGGAAAAAAAAACCTTGTGCCTCTATTGAAACACTAGAGAACTTGGTTAGGCCTTGTGCACATGAATTGTTGCATAACACATCCATCAAGTAAAACAAGGGCGGAAGTCGCAGAACAAGGGGTCGAGGGCTCACCAACCCTCGGTCACCAGAATTTGTTAGATTTTTATTTATAAAATCCGAGTTTTCTAGAAAAAAACATGAGTTAAAACCTCCTAGTTATAAACGACCGCCAACTCAAAAGTTATGACCTCGTCGCTGGTATACTAAAACATGTAGCGAAAACCAAGAGAGGACTCGAAGTCATATATTTATGCAAACCAACTTTATAATATAAATGTGAAGTCACAACCATCCAATAATATTATCCCATATATTACACAAGCCATATATAATATCTATGTTCCATCAACATTCTCATCTCTCCGGCACTTAATAATTATATAAGATAAACTGCCGGTGGCGAATTTCAAAGCAAACCCCGAAACTAAAAACACGTTTCAGGTTCGCTACAGAAATCTCGAAGCACAACCAGACAAAAGTTTAAAAATACCAATCAAGTCACAATCCTATTCAGGCGGTTTGTTCATCTACTAGTGTTAGCATAGCAGCAATTCCAGCTTCAAAATGATGCCGAAACCACATCACTAATTAGAGCTTTAGAAAACTAAGGTAAGCAAACAGAGTACTTATTGTGGGTTGGGTCGGGTTGGGTTGGGGTGGGGTTATTTCATCAATAATTAGCTTGCAACAACAGCATCAGCCCGTGGGCTAGCGTCCAGGAGTTGACGCAGTTTTGCACCGGATTTTTGGTTATTGTTACTTTCATACACTTCACCTTCTCCACTTGAACTTGACCCGTTGTCGACCCTAGAAAGGAGGTTAGCTGTGCTAAGAGACAAACCCTTCGGGTTGGATCTAGGGTCTTCGGGCTCGTGTTCTAGCTGAGCAGTTTTAACTTTTTCCTGTCGTTGAAAAGGAAACGTATATTGAGAAAAAATAATAAAGCCTGTTATTCATTTTTTTTGTTTTATGTCTTACCATTAGTTGTGCATTTTGAAGCTTCAGTTTCTCTGATGTATCATTCAACCGGTTAATCTCGGACTTAAGGTTAAGATTTTCAGCAGTGAGGGCTTCAACTTTTATTGCAAGTTCTTCAGCTTCAGCCTGGAAATTTGGAATTTAAGACGTTTATATAATTTATTTTCATTTTGAAGATATTAAGGAAATCGAATCGCTGATATAAAATAGAGTTAATTACTGTTTTCGTCCCTGTGGTTTGTCAAAAATCACTATTTCAGTCCATTAGTTTTAAAAATTGCGATTTCAGTCCCTGTGGTTTCACTTTCGTAACCATTTCAGTCCCTGTGATTTCACTTTCGCAACCATTTCAATCCATTTATTCTGTTAGTACAGGGACCGAAATGGTTACGAGGTTGACTGAAATGGTTACGAAAGTGAAACCACAGGGACTGAAATCGCAACTTTTAAACTAATGGACTGAAATAGTGATTTTTGATAAACCATAGGGACGAAAACAGTAATTAACTCTATAAAATAAGATCATGGTACCTGTTTCCTCAATCTAGACCTCCTGGCAGATTCTCGGTTGGACTGCTTTCTCCTCTCCCTTTTAAGTTCTCGCTCGCTCTATCACAAATTCAAATGAAAGACAAATAAATTGAGAAAACAAATATGTTAAGTCAACCAAATTAAAAATAAATAAAACCGACCAGTACCAGGGCTTCACTTGGCACTACTGCAAGAGCAGCTGATGTCATCGCAGTGGGAGATTTCTTCAGCTCAGAATCGGAGGCCTTATAAGGGTTTATAGTGAGTGCGGTCACGTTCTTGGAAGGTTCGTTTTGTTCGGTAGGATATAATTGACCGCTGAATGGCTCAGTCTTGCCAACTACAGCAGCTGGTGTAAACATGTACGCAAGATAGTTGTAAACAAGTAGAAATCTCATAGATCGATTAAAAAAATAGTGAAAAACTTGATAGATTGTTGAACTTACGAGCATTAGGTGAATCTTCGCGGCTCCTTTTTCCATTAATTTGACCCCCCTGAAAAAACAAGTGAACTGATTTAACATCACCCACCACAAATTGCCAAGAAAATTTACATACGTTAGCAAGGGAACGAAATTGTCATTTCCAACATAATATCGGGAAAGAAGTTATATGACTAATATATAATACGTTCAACTCTTTGTATTGTCATTACCTTAGTTGTATTGCCATCACTTCCTTCACTAGAACCTTCGGTCTCCCCACTGTTGAAAAAACGTTACATGACTTATGTTTATATGTTTAGTAAGTTCAGCTCTTTGTAGCGGAAAAGGTGTACTCGGATATATGATTATATAATAAAGATGTAGCATTGCCAGTGTATTACAAAAGCCAGTCTGCATTTAGGAGATGAGCTTTGAGAATATTAATAGTGACAAAAGGTTCGTACCTGTGTGAATTTCCATCGTCATTGCCGTTTCCTATTGACATTGCCAGCCCATCGAATCCTTTCAGTTTCTTCATCAAGCCACGATCAGAGTTCCCTGATGACTTAGCAGGAGAATCAATGCTCATAGGGGTCGCCTGCATCGTTCCAAACATGATTGAAATTTAACCTTACAAGTTCTAATATAATATATAGTTGAGTAAAATGCCATTCTCGTCCCTGAGGTTTGGCCAGTTTTGCAACTTTCGTCCAAAGGTTTGTTTTTCTGCATCTGGATCCGAAAGGTTTGAAATCTTGCCATTTTCATCCGGATCGTTAACTCCATCCATTTTTCTCCGTTAAGTCAGGGGTTTCCGTCTATTTATTAACTAAAGGGCAATTCGGTCTTTTTCAATTTATGTACAAGCATTTAGCATAATGTACAAGTATTCAAACGACCGAAATGCCCTTTAAGTTAACAAAAAAGACAAAAGTCCTTTGACTTAACGGAGAAAAATGGATGGAGTTAATGAGACGGATGGAAATGGCAAGATTTTAAAGCTTTTGGATCAAACCTTTGGACGAAAGTCGCAAAACTGACCAAACCTCAAACACGAAGATGCCATTTTACTCTATATAGTTTTTAAGGATAAAAAGATTTTTTAAATTTTTCAATAAAAACTCACAATAGGAACTCCAGGATGTGGATAAACACCTCCATGTGGAAACATTGCAGCATACGGTGGCATCATATGCTGAAATTACAAGCACAAGCACATATAAAAGTCAACATGATGACCAGTTGACCACCATGATATGCTTTCAACATACTTAAACGAACTGTAACGGGCTATACCTGTGGTGGTCCCCACATGTAAGGTGGAGCGGCATGACCAGATGCAACAGCTGAGTTGAAATATGGTGGCACCGCCATCCTAGGCCCATAATAAGCCTGGAGAATTAAAAAAAAAAAAAAAAAAGATTTTGTTTAGTAAACATATCAAGTTTCGTGAAACAAAAAAAATACTAATTAACAAACCTGCATGGTAGCCCAATCGGGATATGCATGTACACCGGCCTGCTGATGCTCCTGCCAGAATTAGTAATAAATTTTCATAAGCACAATAGTTAACGGAATAATAAATTATAAAAGATGAACAATGTTTTTGAGCTTACAGGTGCAGGTGGAGGTGGAGGTGAAGATGATTTTTCGGGTTTACAAGTCTTTTCTTCACAACTGCCCATGGGCAAATACGTCAACGGATTCAAAGAATAACAGGTCAACGATCGTCAAAGTCACTACAAAGCTTGTCTTGCAAGCTGCAATGCAGGACAGAAATATAAGGTCATCATAATCTTTTATCTGCTTCGAACTCAAACCGCTATTGATCAACAAACACCATAAACAATAACGCGTCAGTTTCTTCTTCAATACCATCTGCTACCGATTTTTTGCTTCTAAATAGAACTACTTTGTATCAATTTTATAAGTATAAAAAAATTGGATATCACTGTTATAGTATTATATAGTAATATCTAAAAAACACACAAAGATATATATGCAGGAAAATCAAAATTAAGCGAATCACAACTTATATTAACTAGTTTTAATTTTATGTAATTCATGCTTCTAATCAGTAATCACTAATTACTTTGAATATCCATAACAGTTACTTTCCATTTTCCAAACCCATCAAAGTATGTATATTGGGATCTATCTGGTAATCTTGATCCATAAAACATAATTAATAAGAGCAGAAGAAAGGTACGACGTCGTTTTGTCATTTCCATGATCCACTTCAAACAAGGGGAAAGTAAGTAACACAGCATCCACCAAAGTCCAAGATAATCTAATAACCAATTTACAAAACTGTCCTCCCATTCATCCATTTATTACATGACCAAAATTATTATTATTAATTAATATTAATAAACTTACTATTTGTCCAATTCACATGCTCATCATGAAATTAAATTAAAATAAAATTAACAACACTTTCTAAAAACATAACAATTTCAAAAACGAATTCTGCAACTAATATTGCAATTACAACCATATAAAATAAAATAATAATAATAATAACAATAATAAAAAATAAAAATTTATCAGTTCATCTCTCTCTCTCTCTCACACACACACACACAGAGTCACACGCGCGTGTGAATTTACATACAAACATATTTTCCTTTACAAATTCCTACATACGTTCGTAAACAGCATGAATCAGAGATGAATTAACACAAGATAAACAATAAATGCGATAATTTTTACTCCGATCTTTAGAAAAAAAAAAAAACGTATAAAGTTGTCAGGTGAAATGAATAGAATTGTAGTTTTGAGAAGGTAATTGTGTAGTATGAAGAAAATTGAAGAGAGTAGAAGAGCATACCTGAGTTAGAATAATTTTCAGAAGTGCATTTTCTCTCTCTAGACTTTCTCTCTCTAAAACGACGGAGGAAGAGGGGAGGGAAGAGGTGTGTGTGGGCTTTTTGGAGCTTGTTGAGAGAGAGAGAACGCCAATGCATCACTCCACGTCAGGAGACACGTGTTCATGCGTTAGGATTAGGTTAATTTCTTTTTTTTTTCTTTTTCTTATGAGCCCATACAGTGTTATCGTGTCACGAGCGAAATCACCCGAACATATCATCTACACTAGGCTATAATGTTTATACACTAATTCAGAAGAAAACCCAGTAACTTTGGAAAAACCTCACTTGTGAGAATCGAACCCACAACCTCATAGTCCGGTCCCTAAGCTTTATCACACCCCTAAAATACCACTAGGTTATAATATCATGGACGTTAAGATTAGGTTAATACACGATGTTTTTTACAGAGTAAGGTTTTTTTAAATCGAAAAGGTAAATTTTGTTATTACTATTACCATGTATATACTTCCAGTAAAAAGAATCTTTTTATTATAAAAAACCCACTCCTTACTACTTATTTTCCACACAACATTTTAAAGAGTGGATGGTTCAAATTTTCGAATACAGTATCTGGTCTCTCGTGTCATTGATATTGTTTGCTTTACCGTAAGAAGTTTACGGATTTGTTTTTTGTTGTTCTGGTGAAGACTTTGCTTGCCTTGATACTACTCTCATCTTAGGACGTTTAATATCCTCTCATCAACTGGCATTAAGACTAATGCGTTTGTGATATTTGAGGTGGGGCGTCCTTTGTGAACCAAGAAACTCTCTTGTTCATGACTAATGTGAAATTTGCGTAGGGTGTTATATGCAAGGTACATATATGAAAAATATTTAGAAGTATGTTAGTTTGTCATACAAAATAAGAACTCACCTCGGCCTATTGCCTTTGTATACAACATTGGTGATAGATTTCGAACCCCGTAAGTTCAAACACACTATGTCAATTGACTCTGGCCTTAAATTAAATATTAAAAAAAACTTGACAGGTGTAAGGATCCCATTGGCTCACCCATTTCATTATGAATTCTTTAGTTTTGCTCATGATCGTGATCAGGGTCACGCTACCCCCTCCCACGTTCACACGTTTGGGTGTGGCGCGGTGTTTAGGTGGTAATGAACCTGACATGGCTAAACTCGCACTAACACACTGCTCCAAGACACAAAATATTCTGATGACCTCTCTACTAACAAACCCTAACTACATTGGTATTCTGTTTTATGAGTTTTCTTTGTAAATAATGTCAATGCATCCCTCATTCTATCTTGTTAATCAGTGGGAACATGGGTTGATGAGAGAAAGAGTTATTATTATTATACAACGTATCGTAGTATACAAATACTTTTACAAAATTCGGTGTTATAAAACTAACAACTATTCACTCAGGAAACAACCATACTACTGTAACATCCGATTTTCCGTACCACCAATATTACTTGATTTGCTCTCGATAGGTTGTCCATCCAAAAGGTCACCCATTTTGGTAGTAATCCCACCTGAGCATGATTAATTGTGGAGTTTTCATATACACCACAACTATGATTAATTGCGGAGTTTGCATATACTCCATAACCAATAAGCTTAAAACGCGTTGGTAATATTTAAAACGAGCTTTTATCTTAAAAATTTGAGTCTAACTGTAGTTTGACTACATCATAAGGGGGTCGGGGCACCCTTTATCCCATCACACTAATGCACTATCACACTTCAAACCAACTAATCATAATATGTCAACACCATTGCACACAATTTTAGCACATTATCACTAAATCATTTGCACCACTCATCACTAAATCACTTATAAAAAAATCACCACATCCCACCTCTCTCCCCATAATAAAAAAACAACCAATCACACAAACAACCATCAATCCCATTACTACCGTTATGGCCACCACGATGACCATACCAACACATTCTTGTTGGCTGATGATAATCAATACTAAACTTAGCCAGTGATATTTCGCCAACTTTCACTTTCATCGTCAAAGGAAATCTTAGTCGCATAATCAATTAACCAATATATATTTAAGTCTGATTCCGCCTAGATAATTATGCTGAGATTGTCCTTGACAGTGAAAGTGAAAGTCATGAATGTTCCGATTAAATTTTCAATATAGATTATTATCAATAGACTAATAAATGAACCGAATGCTCGGTATACTTTTCGTGGACCTTCCGAAGGAAAGTTCGTTTATGTTTATTTAGTTAATAAACGAACGAACATGAACACATGTCCCGTTCGTGCATTACTTTCGTGAATGTTTGTTTAGATTCGTTCATTTATGTTTGTTTATGTTCATTCTTTACATTTATTTAGGTTTGTTTAAGTTCGTTGATTTACCTTCATTTATATTTACTCATATAAAATATTTAGGCCCATCATAATTTAGTACAGTTTTATGGAATTAGAATATCACCTCATACAATTAAGGTTAGTTTTATCAACTTTTTTAGCCCAAATTATTGATGTTCATGTTTAATTTTAATTGGTATTCGCCTGGTTATGTCCATTCATCTATACTTAATTATGTATGTTTGTTTACGTTACACATTCAATTTTTTAACAAATAAACACGAACAAGAAAACTATAATTTGTTTAATTGTTCGTGTTTGATTTTAGTTAAATGAATGCTATATTCGTATTTGTTCGATTCGTTTAGAAGCCTAATTCTTGGCCAATAACTTTCAGTTTAGATTATTTAAATCATTTTTTTCTTAAATTTATACAAAGAATTGAAGTTTTCTTTTTCATTGATTCATAATGCATACTAGTATTTAAGTTGGAGCATATATTTAAAAAGTATTAATTAAATCTTTATAGTTGTGTTTATGAACAATGAATTATGTAGCGAGAAAGGTGGTAGTTGAGCTGGCCCATTGATATCGTGCTGGCCGTTCGAATTGTTTTCTAAATAATTGTTGATATTGATACAAATGAAAAGTTTCAGTTTACCCCCCATCTTGGCTAAAATAACTATTTAGTCTATTCAAATTATTGTTTTACACTGTTGAACAAGACTTGTTAATGTAAAAGGGAGTGTGTTATGCTTTAGGTTGATAGTGATGTATTTGTCAATAAAGTTGTCAAATAAGAGAAGGCGTATGCTATTTTATAAATCTCATATAATTTTTTTTAACAACGTACAGTTAGGATGTCGCTAAGCGGGTTAGTAGTTAGTATCACCAACTAAGTTTATATATTGCAATTTAAACCGAAAGTATCTCACCTTTAATGATACACGATTTATACATTTTTCATTAAGGCTAATTTAGAATGTGGGGGTATGATCATGAGAGCGCTATCGCTAGCTTGTTTGAAATCGTATGAAAGCACATTATCTTTCACATTACATAAGGTGAAGTCCTACTTATACACCCTTAAAAAATATAATAGTTAATCAAACATGTGTTCTTTATTTTGCAAGTGAGTAATGATTGTTGGTTGCTAAGAATACACATTAACATATAACTAATTTTAAATTAATCAATTTTGATTATAAATCATTCACTTTGTAAGAGTGCATTTTGTTTCTTGCAGTTGAGTATTATACTTATGGTTAATACTTGATAGAAATACAAATCTACCTATTAAAAGTTAATCACATGAACAAAACATCACATGTCATCCATCGTTAACAAGTTATCTATGTGTTACTTGTTCAGAGACATTCATATGCCAAACTTAAAGCATCTCCGACACTCGTTTTTAGGTGTTTTTAAGCTCGCATGGAAGAGGTGGCGATTGACATGGAAGAGAGATGAAGAAGAGACGTTCATATAGAAAAACACCCTCGAACTGGTTCTCTAAGAGAGTGAGGAGAGAAAAATGAGTTTAATGGGAGTAGTATTGGAGCTCGTCCTTGGAGCAACTCAAGCAACTCTGACGTGATCGTGTTTTTAAAATCTACCATTGTTTTTGAACGGCTAAATGTTACGCTTCACGGTTATTGAGTCTATGGCCTCATTCTATTTAAACACCTAAAGGGTTTTCGCTTTACTACTGGTAGCTTTTAAAAATCTGCCATTAACAATGCCATTACATTACCCTATAAAAACATTGTTACTAAGTGGTATAGAATGTTTGATTTGCTACACACTTGCTTGTGTTACAAATTTCCGTACATAAAACTTTACTTCCAAGTACTTTTCAAAATAAAGGGTACATTCGTCTTATTACGAAAGATCAGGGAGATACTTATCAAGTAATAAACTATAAGGAGGCATTTCGATCAATTTGAACATAATGGGCGGTGCAAAGTGTAAATAATCAAAGTGTACAATACTCAATGTGGTGATCACCGTACACGTGTTCGAATCTGAATCGATCTACGCGTCGTGAAGAATTGGACAACTAACTCCACCATTCATGTGGCTGACGTGGTCGTTTTACGCCACCTTATTAAAGTATAAATATTTAAATAAAGAAAATAGAATATTACGTCAATTAATAATTATTTATTAAGTATATTTTATGAAATGTTTCACGTCCGCATGCGCCATTTGTCCTGAAATAATTACAACTTTACCCATGACCTCAGTTCCTGGATCTCAAGTCTCTAGAAATATAGGAATAAACAAATTGTACCGGAGAGTGGTATCAAATTTTCTAAACTCAAATATAGGATTGATTTGATAATGAAATTTAGTGTTTTCGGTACCAGTTTAGTATTGATATGATATTATATCGATTTTTAACTTTAAATACCGGTACTAAACCGTACTGTACTAGGTATTTTCAGTACTAATTGGTACCAAGCTCATCCATAGTATACTCTCACCTTCTCAATGCTTTTAAAGATACTTTTATTTATATTAATAAACATTTAAATAAATGTTTGAGTTAAAAGCCTGGCTGGTCCCTGTGGTTTGCGAAAATTGCAGAGTTGGTCTCAGTGTTTCACTAATTACAGAGTTAGTTCCAATAGTTGCAATTTTTAAATTCGGGTGATCCTTATCACTAACATTTGTTAAATTTTTCAGTTAACTCTTTTTAAATAAATAAATTGTCACTAAAAATTAAAAAGATAAAAAACCAAAAAAAAAAAAGATAGGCTCACCCCTCATCTTCTTCTCCTCTCTCTCTCTCTCTCTCTAGCCCACCACCACCAATTCCACCTTCAACCCACCTCTACCAGCCGCCGCCCTCTCCGACCTCAGCTCATCGTAGGCTGTTAAGGTGTGCTTGCGGATTTGTAACTGTTGCAATGAGCTAAAGGTTGCGTAGTTATCAAGTTTAGGTTATGATTCGATTGCAAATGTTATAAGAGAGTGTGCTGATATGAGCTAAAACAGATGTAAAATGTGGATTGAAAAATCGTTTTAGTCAGAAATTTGTCAAGGCTAGATCTATTTGGACACCTTCTGCGCCTAATTTCACACTTTTTGTGCCCTAGACGCCTCGTATAGAGCTATACGAGGCGTATATGCACTGAATTCAAGGTGGTCTCAGAGGGTGTCAGGCACGACGTTTAAGGAACCCTATACGAAGGGTACAACCTATACGAGGCGTCTAAGCTTGGGTTTTTTTTTTTTGGCTGAAATGAGGGGTGTTTTGGTGGGTTTTGGTATGGTTTTTTGGATAGTTTTGAAGATGTGTTTTTTTGTTGAAAATGTTTTTGGTTTTAAAAAAAGTTTTGTTTTTTTTTTTTTTTTTTACACTATAAAAAGTTTTTGTTTTTTAAAAATCAACTATTTTAAAAATCGGCTCTTTAAATATATTATATCGATTAAATATTATATTGTTTTTAACATTTTACTTTTTTAAATATTATTCTTTCGATTAAAATTTTATCTCTTTCAAATATTGTTTCCGTACTATATTCAGGGGATATATTGTTTCCGTATTATATTCAAAACATACTTTGTTTTCGTATTATATAAATTTAAGACAACAATCATTAAGTAACCGGATAACTGAAAACAAACATAAATATGACATATATAAGATAACTTTTTACATCCATAACAAAAATATATAAGATAAGTTTGTACATCCATAATAAAAATAAAAACAACAACAGGTCTATGCATCCAAATCCGAATCCTGATGCTGCTGCTACGGCTGCTGCTGCTGATGTGGTGCTCGAACCGGTGGAAGCGGTATCGGGGGTAATCCCTCTCTCTCTCGTCTATCCTGCTCGGCCCGTACCAGCCAACCTACCAAATCGTTGAGCCTGTCAAGCTCGGCTCGTACATCCGGATGTAGCGCAGCTCCTGGGGCATGACCTGGAATAATGTGACGTGGAAACTGAGGTGCCCCGGCAGGTGGCGGTGGCGGTGGCTGTGGCACCGCTGCACCGTCTACATCCTCCGAAGGGTCCTCCACGGGCAGTCGGGCACTGCATCAGCAGGATCTGCAGGAGGATGAACGGGCTCGAAATGCTCTGGTAGGGCCTCCTCTGTCCATACGCCCCCTTCGCGGTTTTTAAACCGCGGGCCAACGGGGAACCTCTTGATTACCTTCATCCCCCACAGCGACTGAAAACCCATCCGCGTCGGCATGATTGTCGGCGTCCGTAGATGTGGGTCCTGGTGTGGTACGAGGCCCAATGAACGGGCAATGACGGTCACGTACGCCCCGCCATACAAAAATCCGCGCTCCTGCCGGTGATGGGCGGAGGC
Source organism: Helianthus annuus (assembly GCF_002127325.2). Lineage (NCBI taxonomy): Eukaryota > Viridiplantae > Streptophyta > Magnoliopsida > Asterales > Asteraceae > Helianthus > Helianthus annuus. Next base: position 188,740,396 of record NC_035436.2, on the reverse strand, counting down.
GTAGTACTGGGCTAGACCGTGTGCTAGTGCGCACGGCCTCCTATACAACAAACAATAAAGGTAAAAAAGATCTGTGGTCGTACACCACTCACGGCTGTAGCCGCGCGCTGAAATAGAAGTAGCGAGCAAATGGTGCAGATACCTGCAGATAGTGTTAGCGAAATACAAAAACAGAGATTAATAAACAGTGCATATAATCACAGTAATTGCCATAATAAACGTACATACCTGTACAGTGGGTCCCTAACAAACGACACCCTCCCTTTCGACTTGTCGTGCTCCCAATGATCCGCCCCTGCAATCACCTGCCAAAACCCTACAAGAGTGGGTTTTTCAACCACCACTAGCCCCGCTGTGTAAATCTCAGTCTCGATCTCCCCCTGCATGTATAAACCACAATGCACCGCAAACTCTGCTAGCGTCATCGAACGCATAACGCCAGCAAGCCTGAAAGAAACCTCAGGCGGAGGGGGAGCACCTGGGTGCGGAAGCGGCACTGGGACCCCAGGAGGGTGAAATGTGAATGACGAAAGGAACTCGACCAGCAGCTCCCTGTATGTCGGCGTGTGCGCCAAATCAAAAAGACGATGCCACGGCGAATCGACAGGTATAAACCGACGCACTCTCGGCGTCTCAACAATCCCATCTATCGCATCCCAGTCGATCGCTGCATGCGATCCAACGTACATCATCCTAAGCTTCTGGCAATGACGGGCGGCCTCGGTGCCGTCGGGAAACTCTAGATACGGATGCCCCTGCAGCGAATCCACAGGCGGCCGCTGTCTCCGTCGTGGACCCTGCTGAACCGGCTCTACGTGAATGTCATCGCCCGGAATCAGATCGTCCTCCATAATCAATCTGCAAATAAATACCGTATACGTATAAAAACAATAATAATTAATTAATTAATTAATTAATTAATTAATTAATAATAATAATAACAATAATAATAATAATAATAATAATAATAATTAATAAATAATAATAATATTTATAGTAATAATAATTAATAAAAAATAATAATAATATTAACAATAATAATAATAACAATAATAATAATAATAACAATAATAATAACAATAATAATAATAATAATTAATAAATAATAATAATATTTATAATATAATAATAATAATAATTAATAAATAATAACACTATTAACAATAATAATAATAACAATAATAATAAAAAGAATAATAATAACAATAATAATAACATTACAAAAAAAAATCAGAGCCTCGTATAGCCCTCGTATAGGGCTATACTCGGCGTCCTGTTCTACTGGTTCATCTTCAACATTTTAGTCAAACCCCCAAAACCCAACAAAAATCAAATTTCAGGGCAAACCTACGGTCTAAAGGCAAAAACGAGGCAAAAATACTAAACTACGGGATGAAATACGTTCCGGTGATGCTTCAAATCTTCAAAAATACGGTCGAAATACGTACGAGGCGTATAGCTCTGTCTTCTCCGTATGTGTGTGTGTTTATTGTTTAGGGGTGATAACCAGTGTCGTCTAGGCCCCCCCAGACTTATACGAGACATAGACGACTCGTATAGACCTATACGAGACGTCTATCCTTTTTGATAAATGACTATTTTGCCCCTGTATAGCCCCCAGTATAGGCATTTTTCAGGGGCAAAATGGTAATTAACCAAACCAAAAAGATATTTCTGGAGTGGTTAATTACCATTTTGCCCCTGAATAATGCCTATACTGGGGGCTATATAGGGGCAAAATGGTCATTTAATAAAATTTTTTTAATAATTAAAAAAGGAAAATGTGTTAAAGTTGCCGCCTCAGTTGTATGGGTCGTACAGACCTATACGAGTCGTCTAGGGTTTTAAATTACCTTTAAGCCCCTGTTAAAGGGCTATACTGGGGACTTTCAGGGGTAAAATAGTAATTAACATAAAATATTTTCAAAATTCAAATTTAAAGTTGCCGCCTCAGTTGTATGGGTCGTACAGATCTATACGAAGCGTCCTTTTTCAAAAAATTCAAATTTTGATATTCAGATATTCAAAATTTAAATTTTCAAAAACCCGCTCAAATAGACTACCCGTATAGCTCTATACGAGACGTCTGGTTTAAGTAGAATGACTTTTTAGCCCCTGAAATAAGCCTAGATTGGGGGCATATCAGGGGCTAAATGGTCTTTTGGTCAACCATATACGACCCATCTAGCTCTATACGAGTCGTATACTTGTATTTTTTTTATTAAAATTTTATTAACCTGTTTTAATGAATTCTAATTATAGAATAATGATAGAAATTATAATAAAAATTATAGAATTTGTAGAAAATTATAGGAATTAATTACAAAAAAATACTATTAATTACAAAAAAATACTATTAATTACAAAAAAAATACTATTAATTACAAAAATCATTCTTCCGTATAACTATCTATGTAATTAAGACTGGGTTTGATTTTGGCGGAGGATTCATTATCGATGTATACCATTCTAGACGTGGCAAGTACATATCTTCCCATTGTTCTGCATGGGGTCTTCGGTGGGTCAACCATAGCCCGTGTGCTGGTGGCATAGGATAATCCCCTTCCAGCTTAACATGTATGAAGTGGTTCTCGTTAACATGTGTAAGCGTTATGAATAATGGTTGTTGATTAGCCGGAGGACTTAGTATTGGGAAGTAAGTGGAACTCGCACCCATGGTTGTCGTTAACAGGTGCACCCCGATACCGTACGTTTGTGCAATAAGAAGTCCTGCAAAGGGGAAGTCCATCCAGTGATTCTCTCCACAACCGGCCACTGAATCCCAAATTAGGCCCTGACGGTGCGTGTAAAAATAACCTTCAGCCCATGCTTCAAATATTGGGAACCAGATCGATTCGTTCTGATCCATTTCTTGGACAAGGTCCCTTCGAATAAGCCCCCATGAACTCTGATCCATCCCTAAGCCCACTGCCACAGACCGAAACCCACAATGACCGTCCGGCATCACATCTCGTATGCACGAGACGTACGGATGGAACACTGGCGGAATGGCAGACTTAAACCGTTCGATGATTCCCACGTACTCGTCCCCAATGATTAAAGGAAAACCGTGATCATCTCGTGTCTCTTTCTTCTTAGAACTCTTTGAACGGCTTAGGCTCGCTTTGGGTTTTTGGGACCTTATAACCGACTGTTGAGAGGCCTGAGACGGAACGTATGAGCTGTGGCGAGGTTTATCGTACTTACTTTGTCGTGAACCTTCAAAGCACGTGTTTGCATCACCGAAAGAGCTTCTCCTCAATTCTTCATCTATACGAGAGGCCTCGTCCAACCTTTCTTGTACCTGCTTTGTTGTTGGTCGGCCACGAGTATTTTGTTGGACAACCGGTGGTTTTTTGGTAGATTTCGTTGGAGTCAACACCGCTTTAATATTTGACATCAGGCTTTTTTGCTGAGCTGGGGGGGTGCGACTAATTGTTGTCTAACAATATCTAGCTCTTCGACCACGTCAACGTCATCGTCTATCAATTTACAACTTTGGAACTTAAGTTTCCGCCAGAAGACGTCTATGTCTTCGAGTTGAATCGGACGCTCTGCACGGTTAAAAACAATATTGTTTAAGTAAAATGAAAAAAGGAAATATATCACACAAGTGTTGTACGTTTAACAATTATTACCTTCACGCATGTACTTTTCTATCCTACAAGCACAGGGCAACCCACAGTTGTGCCACATTTGGCAACCACATGATGAATGAAAGCGCTCCAAGACAACTAGCTTCCTATTTGCCTCTCCATGCAACAAGTCAAGGGCTGTATGGGATACTTTTCCAAGTAGGTGTTGAAACATCGGGTGTTTGTGGTGTTTCATTGTTTTTTCGATGCTTTCTCGAAAAGTCTTCCTTATTTCACCGAACTGTGTCTCAACTATATCCCGGACACAACCAACTACACGGTCCAGCGAGCTCCTATCTAGGACGTATCTTTTTAAGTTGGTGATGTGTGTAAAATGCAACATATAAAACACATCAATTAAGGCATAAAACTAACCCTTTTTAAGTACTAATGTTGGAAAAAGAGTGTTTTTGTCTTCCTTTTGTATTTTCAGGATGAAATGAGCTCAAAATCACAAAAGAAGCAAAAAGACCACTAATTCTACCATAAATACAAGAAAAGGAACAAAAGTAAACTACCCGGACCCTCAACGGCACCTCCCAAGACAAAGAGAAGAGAACAGAGTCTGAACACGCCCCGTGTCCAGTGAACACGGGGGCGTGCCCAGGAAGCAGCAGAAAAGACAAACCAGTAGAAGCTTCCATTGCTCACCACGGGGCCGTGCCCAGCGGGCACGGGGGCGTGTTGAAAGTACAGCAGGCGCATTAATTGTAATTCGCAATTACAATTAATGAAGAGAGAGAATGTCAGACGGGCACGGGGCCGTGTCTAGCGGACACGGGGCCGTGTCCAGCGTTCTGTTCAGCCTATAAATAGAGGAGCTTGGTTTCATTCTCTCTCATCCCTTGGCACACCACCTCTCTCACACTTCATCCACCACCCATCACCACCATAACACCATCATCCACCACCATCATCCATTGTCCATCGTAGAGTGTGTGAGTCGTCTCGGGATCCAAGATTGATCGTAAGAGTTCTTGACAATCAAGGCCATGTTTGCCTAAGTCTCTTACATCACTTGGTGAAGACAAGTGTTTAGTATAATACTTTTTATTTTTAATCTTTTGCACTTTTTATTTGGTTTTGTATTAATGACTTTAATAACTAGTTACTTATGTTGAAGGTGATCTTTCCTTATCGTTTGTCCGTGGTGTCTTGGCGTTATTTTACTGTCTATGTAAAATAAAAGATTTTCACCATTCATATCTCCACGGTCTATATGGAGGTATGTTGGCTACCTGGTCGGGGGTTAAGGGAACGGTTTGGTAAAGGTCTTGCCCTTGTTCAGCGTTTAGAGGTCCTGCTTGGGACCTGGGTCAAATTTAGTAGGATCTCCTTCAATGCCCATAGGTATTGGATGGCGGGGATCCAAACTCTTTGACCCCCTCATAAGCTAACTACTATTAATACTATAACCCGGCTATTTAGGACTGTATCCCTGCTGACTCAGACTACTTAGCCGAGGGTAACGTCACCGCCAAAAGCGGGGCCTACCATAATTTGCATTAATAACTTAATTCATTATCTTTCAATAATCCGACCCTTTAGGATTGTATCCTTGCTGACTCAAACTACTGGGTTGAGGGTAACGTCGCCTTCAAAAGAGGGGCCTACTACAATAACTAAGATAATCTCTTAAACAAGTGCAAAAGTGCGAAAATAATCAAAGGTTATACTAATACACGAGTCGGATCCAAGTGATTCATCTTGTCTATCTGTTTTTTATTTTATTTTCTTTTTCAGCATTTAGTTAGTTTTTATTTTTCTTAGTTTAAAACATTTTTCTAACTTTTTGATTTGATTAGACGTTGAGGATAAACCGGTATTAAAAGCTCTTGTGTCCTTGGACGACCTCGGTATCTTACCAACACTATACTACGTCCACGATGGGTGCACTTGCCCATATGTGTGTTTAGTGTTAGTAAATATCGTGTTTTATAAATTTAAAACTTGGCTAAAAGTGTAAAAAGGGCTTAAATAAACATCTAAAAATATATTACACTACACACGCATCAAGTTTTTGGCGCCGTTGCCGGGGACACAAGGATTTTAAGAAAGTTAGGAATCAACGGCCTAATCATCTTTTTATTTTTCTTTAATTTTTAGGATTTTTTTTTAGATTTTTCAGCTTCTGCAGAGCTCAGCACGGGGCCGTGCCCGCTGAACACGCCCCGTGCCCAATCATTGGAACTGGCAATCCTGTTTTATATCAGACAGTAGGCTGAACACGGGGCCGTGTCCACTCAACACGCCCCCGTGCCCAAGATTCAGTTGCTGAAAACAGAACCGTTTGATCCCGGCGGTTGGTAACTTCTGATACAAACATGAGTAATAGTGATTCTTTTTACTTTCGGCACTCTTATGGTTTGTGGTGTCAAATATGTGGAGGCGAACACGAGGAATTAAAATGTTTCTTCCTCACTTATAGGCCACACTATATAGACCCACCAATTCCTTGTAACCTTAAGAGGGGCGAAAGTAAAAATAAACACTATTTCTCCCTCGAATGCGCCCAACCGGATATTCTAGGAGATATGCTCCTTGACGAGCTATTTCAACTAGAAGAACTACTTCTAAATTGGTCAAAAGAACTTAGGAAGGATTTCTTAGATCCATCCCAAGATGATGACCATGAGGAAATGTTGGAACCGCATTCTGACAACCTCGTTGCTCCCAAAAATACCTTTCTTCCTAGACAAGACGTGGACGATAGTCGTCCCTGTGCCGATTGTGCCGTGAAGGACTCCCCATCGACCTCGTTCGGTGCATACATAGACCTGAGCGATTCGGCATACACCTTCTTTAACGAGAGCCCGGGAAAGGGTTGGACTTGTCCACCTAGAATGAAAATAGGAATTACCCTCACCGACAACCTCTTGCGTTCTCGCCTTAGTATAGGACAATTAAGGTATCTTAGGCATTTTGGGGTTGTTCCAACAAGTCAGGAGCCACCCGATAAAAAAAAAAATTTTAGCTCCTTAAAGAGAAAACTTCATAAATCAGCTTTCCGACACGGGGCCGTGCTCGGCCAACACGCCCCCGTGTCCATCAAAAGATTCCCTTCTGATCATGACGTCAGAATACGGACAAACTGTGTCAGAATTTTCTCTGCACACGGGGCCGTGTCCAGCGGACACGGGGCCGTGTTCAGCGGGCTGTCATTTTCTATAAATGCAGCCAAAAATCCTGCACATTTGGACCAACTTGGGGGCAGAAATTTGAAGGAATCTTCTCTCAAACAATCCTAGGTAAGTCTAAAAGAAGTTTCCAACAACCCATCTTGTCCTTTCCTCTTCTAGACATTTCCTTCTTCTTCATCTTTCTTCAAAAAAAAAAAACCACCATGAGAAATTTGAATTTTCAATCTTTATGGTAGGAAACAAGGAATTTTGGTCATGGAATCTTGGTAAAAACATGTTATGTAACATTGTTTAGAGTTATTTACTGTCAAAAAGCTTGCATAAACTCAGAAAATAACTTAAAAGACCAAAATTCCTTGCTCCAAAAATTCTGCAGAAAGATGAACACGGGGCCGTGCTCAGTGAGCACGGGGCCGTGTCCAGAAGCTGTTTAGTCTTATAAACTATTTTTGGTTTATTTTTCGTAGAATGGCGAGTGAAAACAGCGAAACATCATCCGTTCATTCCTCAAACAGCCGAAGGGGAAGGAGGCCCTCCGTTGAAGCCACACTTGTGCACTACGTGATAGCACTAAGAGAGGCTCTCGACGAAATGACGTCCGTAGAGGAGGTCCTCATTGACCGTATCAACGATCTTACAATGGGATTGGAAAGCAGCTTCCAAGAGATTAACCTTTTGCACCAAAGGTTAAACATTTTGGTGGCACCTCCTATGGAACCAGTCCTTCCACAACAAGACTGGAACTTAGCACTCGGTATTAACAACCCTACCGGGTGGGGAGACATCCCCGCGGAACCTCCTATGGAAATCCCACAAGAAGTCCCGGCGGAAGTTGAAACTCCTCAAACAAATGCAAACGAGCCTTCCTTCCTCCTTCCAAGGGAGGTAGAGGAGTGGCTTGCCGACATATGAGGAGAAACGCATCCGAAAGGTGGAGCTCTACAAAGCCTTATCTAACCAAGATCAGTAGATTCTTGGAAATTTTGCTAAAATTAAAATAAAACATAGGGCTAGAACTCCATAAGCTTACTATCTATGTAACTTTTATCTTTATGTATTATCTCTCTATTAGCAATGTTATGATGGTTTTTATGATTTATGGACTAATGGTGGTAATGGATGAAAAAGGGAACGAGAAAAATGGAACCATGCAGAAGAACAGAACAAACCGACAAAAATCTCCATAACAGAAGGCTCCACACGGGCCGTGCCCAACCAACACGGCCCCGTGCTGAGCCCCCTGCAGGAAATCACCCAGTTCAGGTAACTGGACACGGGCCGTGTTCAGCGGACACGCCCCCGTGTCCAGGCTTCTGTTTCAATTCTATAATTTTTGTTACTGGCACTTGACCACGGGGCCGTGCCCGGTCAACACGGGGCCGTGTCCAGAGCGCCAGTAACACAAATCTTTGTTTTCAAACACACTTTTACATATTCTAATCAACCAAAAACTTTATTTTTGGACACATTGAGGACAATGTGTAATTTAAGTGTGGGGGGGATGCTAAAACCTTGGAATTTTGCAAAATCCTAAAACAAGCCTTACACAAAACTCTATTGGAACCGCTAAACACCCCAAATTTTTTCAAAAACTTTTTCATTTTTTATTTTATTTACTTGTCTTAGTTTAAGTTGGGAATAACAAGTTATAAAAGGGTTATATTTTTACAAACTTACAACCGATAGCGTCGTGATAAAAAGAACTAACATAAGAAAATTATGAAACGGTATAACAAGTCTAGCTAAAATTCGATTATATATGCTTGGTCACATTAAAAACCCATTCCCACAAAAAGTGAGTTTTGAGCCTTTATTGAGCATAAAAATACACATATTTAGATTAAATGCTCATTTTTCGTTTCTTGTGTGAATAGCCGCTCGGTCTTTACAAATCTAGAACTTGCCACGACGATACATTCCCGGTCCTTACCAACTTAAACCCAAGTAAGTAAATGATGGAGGCATTAGGACTAACTATTTTTCTTTCAAAACCATTATTTTTCATTTTTTTTTACCTACCCAAAATCCCCCTAGAAAACCCCTTTGAGCCTAAACCTTTCATTTCATTACCCCCAAAACAAAATTTTTTTACCCACCAAAAACCTTTTTCATTTTTTCACCTTTATTTTAGTAACAAACTCGGTTTTTCATAACCATACCCTTTACGTGACAATAAAAAAAAAAATGAAGTCAAAAACAAACATAAGCTACAAAAAGCTTGTTTGGAGAAATACTTCAAAAATAAATGTCACCAAAAATAAGGTATTTCACGAAAACCGACACTTGTTACGATTTTCGCCCTTTTTACTAACCACTAACCAACCACCCACCTTTAAACCCGAGCCTTCACCCCAAAAGACCTCTTGATATTTACAAAGGTAAAAAGTTAAAAAGGAGGAGGATTGATCGCTTGGCAAGCATATGGAGAATGTAAATCCGTGCCGCTCTCGAGCGATTCACTTAAATATACACCTTCGGCCGAGTGATTGAGTGATCTCCCGTGAGGTATGTGAACTTGTATATAAATGGAATTTTAATAAGGCATGCTATGCCCAAATAAGTACTTTATCTTATGAAAAGTTCAAAATAAACCATGACGAATAAGATTGTAAATAAAATAAAAATAGAACCTATACAAACCTTGGATTCCCGACACTCTAGGACAAGTTAAAAAACTTCTCTTCTACCTATTCCATTTGGGAGTGTAAGCCACATTAAAAGAGTTTTGCTTGAGGACAAGCAAAAGTTCAAGTGTGGGGGTATTTGATGTGTGTAAAATGCAACATATAAAACACATCAATTAAGGCATAAAACTAACCCTTTTTAAGTACTAATGTTGGAAAAAGAGTGTTTTTGTCTTCCTTTTGTATTTTCAGGATGAAATGAGCTCAAAATCACAAAAGAAGCAAAAAGACCACTAATTCTACCATAAATACAAGAAAAGGAACAAAAGTAAACTGCCCGGACCCTCAACGGCACCTCCCAAGACAAAGAGAAGAGAACAGAGTCTGAACACGCCCCGTGTCCAGTGAACACGGGGGCGTGCCCAGGAAGCAGCAGAAAAGACAAACCAGTAGAAGCTTCCATTGCTCACCACGGGGCCGTGCCCAGCGGGCACGGGGGCGTGTTGAAAGTACAGCAGGCGCATTAATTGTAATTCGCAATTACAATTAATGAAGAGAGAGAATGTCAGACGGGCACGGGGCCGTGTCCAGCGGACACGGGGCCGTGTCCAACGTTCTGTTCAGCCTATAAATAGAGGAGCTTGGTTTCATTCTCTCTCATCCCTTGGCACACCACCTCTCTCACACTTCATCCACCACCCATCACCACCATAACACCATCATCCACCACCATCATCCATTGTCCATCGTAGAGTGTGTGAGTCGTCTCGGGATCCAAGATTGATCGTAAGAGTTCTTGACAATCAAGGCCATGTTTGCCTAAGTCTCTTACATCACTTGGTGAAGACAAGTGTTTAGTATAATACTTTTTATTTTTAATCTTTTGCACTTTTTATTTGGTTTTGTATTAATGACTTTAATAACTAGTTACTTATGTTGAAGGTGATCTTTCCTTATCGTTTGTCCGTGGTGTCTTGGCGTTATTTTACTGTCTATGTAAAATAAAAGATTTTCACCATTCATATCTCCACGGTCTATATGGAGGTATGTTGGCTACCTGGTCGGGGGTTAAGGGAACGGTTTGGTAAAGGTCTTGCCCTTGTTCAGCGTTTAGAGGTCCTGCTTGGGACCTGGGTCAAATTTAGTAGGATCTCCTTCAATGCCCATAGGTATTGGATGGCGGGGATCCAAACTCTTTGACCCCCTCATAAGCTAACTACTATTAATACTATAACCCGGCTATTTAGGACTGTATCCCTGCTGACTCAGACTACTTAGCCGAGGGTAACGTCACCGCCAAAAGCGGGGCCTACCATAATTTGCATTAATAACTTAATTCATTATCTTTCAATAATCCGACCCTTTAGGATTGTATCCTTGCTGACTCAAACTACTGGGTTGAGGGTAACGCCGCCTTCAAAAGAGGGGCCTACTACAATAACTAAGATAATCTCTTAAACAAGTGCAAAAGTGCGAAAATAATCAAAGGTTATACTAATACACGAGTCGGATCCAAGTGATTCATCTTGTCTATCTGTTTTTTATTTTATTTTCTTTTTCAGCATTTAGTTAGTTTTTATTTTTCTTAGTTTAAAACATTTTTCTAACTTTTTGATTTGATTAGACGTTGAGGATAAACCGGTATTAAAAGCTCTTGTGTCCTTGGACGACCTCGGTATCTTACCAACACTATACTACGCCCACGATGGGTGCACTTGCCCATATGTGTGTTTAGTGTTAGTAAATATCGTGTTTTATAAATTTAAAACTTGGCTAAAAGTGTAAAAAGGGCTTAAATAAACATCTAAAAATATATTACACTACACACGCATCAGTTGGCGTGTTGGCTCTCTACTCTGTTTGTGGTACGATTACCAAAGTTGCGCCTCTTATCAGTCCACGCAAAGACGAACATCTCCTTATAGTCTTTTAGCCAGTTATCGTACACGTATTTGAAGACTCCTAAAAAGTAAAAATAATTTAATAAAATTTGCATAGGTGAGTCGTATATTATTAGAAAAACTTACTAGAACGTTTGCACTCCACAAGTCGCTTTCGCATGTTGCGCAAGTGGTACTCGTAGATAGGTATGGATGGAGACTCAATCAATGTCCCCCAGAATGACAAAAATTTCTTCCAGTCTTCGTCTGTGAAGGCACCCTTGCAGTGCTTCATAACATTCTGTTGTATGTGCCACCTGCAAAGAAGCCTGGAGGCGTCTGGAAATACTTTAGCACACGCGCCCATAAGGGCTAGGTCTCTATCCGTTAAAATCACACGTGGCTCCATACATTCATCCAACATTGACTTAACCCTCTCAAGCACCCACACAAAGTTATCACCCCGTTCTTTACTAACAACGGCATGCGCGATAATAAACGATTTGTTGGTAGGCGTCATACCAACAATCTGGATAAAGGGCATATTGTATATGTTTGTCTTGTACGTCGCATCGATCGGCATGACGTGGGGGAATGCACGCCACATGACTCTCGAGTCCTGATGAAGAAAGAAGATCTCTGTTACGATCTCTGTTCCGGGTTCTTCCCGTGTCTCGTAAATAAAGTCCTTGTTTATCAGCACGTTTTCTAGTGACTGCATGGGAGTCAATCCTTGTCTTTGTTCGGCTCTAATCTTCGCTACAACGTTTTGAACGTCTTTCTGAACATGAAACCTGTCGGGGTCCTGCTTCCTTATCGTTTGAAATATTTTGCGCGGCTCCATGTTTTGAGCTGTCAGCTGCTCGATCAGTTTCATTTCGCTTGGAATAAACCTTCGCACAATCGCGTGGGCCGACAGGTCCTCACAAAGTTCGTGGTTATGTTCAATTGTTCCGTCTTTTATCTCCCAGGTTTCATACGGGTGGTTTCGGACAGCCAGCAGGTAAAACGGGCAACCGGTTTTTTTGCTTCCAGCTTTTCTAAGTGTTGCTGTACTCTGGTGCTCACCACCACGATCACATTCAAGCCATACCCTCCCGGTTCTTCCCCCGATTTTCTTTGATCGACGGGTGACAATAACGAAACCATCCGCGTTTGCTATTTCTTGTATCCGTTTCTTTAGTTCATCTAAGGAGTTGAAAACCTGTAACATCGACAATATTAATAATAGTAATAATAATAATATTAATAAAATAATAATAATAATAATAATAAAATATTAATAATAAAATAGTAATTTATACCTGCTTTTTTAAGTACGGACTGTCCAGGATGGGAGGTGCCTCACCACCATATCTACCATATCCACCATAACCACCATATCCTCCAACGTCCGGATTGTTTTGATGAACGTAAGGAGTGCCCGGGGAAATGAATTGCTGATGATCACCGTCTCCTCCGTATCCACCGTATCCACCATATCCACTGTCTCCTCCGTATCCACCGTCTCCTCCGTATCCACCGTCTCCTCCGTATCCACCGTCTCCTCCGTATCCACCGTCTCCTCGGTATCCACCATCTCCTCCGTATCCACGGTCTCCTCCGTATCCACCGTCTCCTCCGTATCCACCGTCTCCTCGGTATCCACCATCTCCTCGGTATCCACCGTCTCCTCCGTATCCACCGTCTCCTCCGTATCCACGGTCTCCTCCGTATCCACCGTCTCCTCCGTATCCACCTGTAACACCTCGAAATTTTGTGTCCAATGATGTGTTAACACGTGTCATTTGTTTACACGTGGCATCTATAATAAATAAAGGATTAATTTTGACAAACCTTGAAAGTATATAAATTCGAGGGTTATAAATGTCAACAAGGGTAAATATACTGTATAGTATCCCTAAATAATGCTTAAACCTTCAAACGAATAAATTATAGATCGTACAAAAACAAAACGCGGAAGAAAGTGAGAGATTACAAACTACAGGGGTTAACTGTGTCAACATGTTTAATAATACCTCTGAGTGACCCTTTAACGTTCCAAAGACTTTGTAACGGTATTATACCCTCACTAAAATAATATATATAAATCTCGCGAAGTTTCGATATGAAACGAGAAAGATACGATCGAATTCGTAGAAGAAGGGTTAAAAGCGTCAACAGTGAAAGTTAAGGCTTTCCAATATAAATAATGTTGGTGCACTTTGTGTCTGTACTTTGTCTATATTTTGTAATGTATAAAACGATGTCTTTTGTCGGTTGTGTTTACGTCCTTTATGTGTGTTTATGTATTGTAATGTGTTGTTTGACCAAGTCAACCATCCTCCTGGTTTGACTTGGCCAAACTTCAACACTTAGTATTTGAAAGATAGAGTGTCACGAAGGATGTCTTCGAAGGATGATGTTTATCCTTTGAAGACTTCGAAAGATGTCTTTCGGAGGATCTTTATGGACCTCGAAGGATACACTATCCTTCGAGGTATGTCTAGATCCTTCGAGATCTTTCGATAGGTTTTCTGGTCGACAGATGATCCTTCGACCAGGACATCTATCCTTCGTGCATGGGAATCTGTTTTGGGTATATATATCCATGAAGGGTTTCACTTTCACACCAAGTTCTGATAGTCTGTCCAAAGTGTGTGTTCTTCATAGAGAGCTTTTGTGTGTGTGAAACCAGGTCTTGTTAGAGTGTATTTTCAGTTTGGTCAAGGTCTGTAACCGTGTCCACTGAAATACAAGAGAAAACTTTGATACTTGCTTGTCTACTCTTTCTCTTGTTCACTTTGCTTTCATATAAACTCCGGTTTGCTTGCTAGCTTGGATTCCGCACTTGCTAGTGGGTTAAACATAACAAGGAATAGGTTAAACCTCAACCTCCGAGGGACCTACAAGTGGTATCAGAGCTTTGGCTCTTTTCCTTGTTAAAACCGGGTTTTTGTGCAAGACTTGGTAGTTTTTGGACAAAAAGTTTCTTGGTTTAGCACCCGTTTTTAGTGTGTTTTCTGGATATTTAACCATAAAAACGTGTTCTAAACTAACCGGGTGTGTTACGGGAAGGTTTGGGTAAATTAAAAATCATATCCGATAGTTTTTCTGTTTTCCGACCATTATTCCGGTCAAATTCCGGTTGCCTTGGTGAGGATAAGAAACTTCTATTTTGGGTGTTATTTTTGAAAGTCAAATCTGATTGTGAAAAGGTGTTGTCAGATCATACCCATTTGCCGAAAGTTGGTCACCTACCACATCAACTTTTCACCAACTTTTGTACCTTCTGTACTTGTGTCAGAACCATCGAAAGATAACTTTCGAACTCGAAAGATCATCCTTCGATCAAGGAGATTCGAAAGATAGCCATCCTTCGAACATCCTTCGAAGTAAGCAGGTTATCCTTCGAGTCAAGGAATCTTTTTGAAAGATCATCCTTCGAGTTACTGTACATTTCGAAAGATAAGGATCCTTCGTGAAGGTGAATCTTTCAAGGTTATCCTTCGAGGTCATCGTTCGAAGCTCAACAGTGATCTTTCGACACTGTTGATCCTTCGAACAGGTGTGATCTTTCGTGGATCCTTCGAGTCTTATTTGTTTAGACTTAACAGTTTGTGATTTCAGGTCTTTCGATCCTTATCCTTCGGCTGTTTGTCACTTTACAAATTTTTAATATAGTTTGTGAAAATCAATTTTCTAAATTTATTTTCACCTAATATATTATTATAAAATGGGAACAAACAATCAGTGGGACCCATCCGCATGGACGACAACAACCTTGAATCCACAATCATCCTCTACGCAATCTGCGTCAGACTTCGATAAAAATGCATGGATGCGGGCTATCGCTCCACCTCAAACTGCAATGATAACTGCAAGTCAGTGGGCGTTAGTTACAAATCAAAGCAACAGCATTCAAGCCATGATGCAGAACGATAGTGAAACCGGTACAAGTACAAAACCACCAAAATTGAATCATATCAATGACTGGGGATGGTGGAAGGAAAGGCTAAGAACGTATGTACAGGGGCAAGGTCAAGATCTCTGGATGTGTTTCTTCACTCCATTTGAAAATGAATTAGAAGTTGCAGGATCAAATCCAGAAACGTATAGCACCATGTCTGATGACGACAAGAAGAAGTTTGAATTAGAAAAGAAGGCATTCATGATTCTTACGCAAGCTCTTCATAAAGACATATACCACCAATTTGTTTACTGCACAACGACTAAAAGCTTGTGGGATATGTTAACTTTGAGATGTGAAGGAAATGCTCAATCAAGGAAGATTAAACAAGAGCTGCTGAAGAAAGAATTTGAAGGCTTTACATGCATGGAGAATGAGGGTTTAGCTGAGTTATCTACAAGATTTCACCATCTGCTGAGTGAAATGTTTGCTTTCAAAGTCACTGCCTCCCCACAAGAACTAGTGAAGAGATTTGCTGATAGCTTACCAGCAAAGTGGAGCAGTTATCTTGAAATCCTCAAGGAAAACGGTGTTCTGGATACGATTACCGTTTATGAGCTTATTCAGAAGTTAGAAAACAAAGATGTTGAAGAAAAGCTCAAGGCGAAAAGAACAGTCACTCCTCAGAATCCAGAAATGTATTTTGGGATTGCAGGTGGTATTAGTGGAGAAAAGCCAGCTTCTCAACATGCTAAGCTGCAAACTGCCTTCATTTCTAATTCCGGACCGTCCACAGCAGATCAGTTTGATCCATCAGCATATACTATGATCTCAAGACCAGATTCTTCTTCTTCTCAACAACAACAGTATATGCAACAGACAGCTCAACAGTTCACTCCACCATCTTTCCTAGATCCAAACAAAGCTCAACAGCAACATGCACAACAACAAGGATTTTATGGAAGTTCTTCAAGCTTTCAAGCTACTTCCAATCCAAACACTGTCAGATTGGATACTTCAAATTTTTCTAAAGTCAGTGTTGAGATAGCCAAGGAACATATGGAGATGTTAAACACCTTGGTTAGTGCTTATTGTGGGATGGTTGCAGGTCAGATTGGAAACATCAATCTAACCAACGAAGATTACCAGCAAATTGACAAAGAAGAGTTTGAGATGATGGATATAAAGTGGGCTCTTGCTAGTGCCATTCGTAGAGCTAAAGAGTTTATGGAGAGAACAGGAAGAACCAGCTTGGAAAGCAACAACAACACCAAGTATGGTTTTGATAAAAATGCTGTCACCTGCTTCAACTGTGGTGAAAAGGGTCATTTCAAACGGGAATGTCAGAAGCCACCCAAGCAAGGCAATCAGAATCCTTTCAGGAATTCAAGACAGCCTCAGCAACAACAGAACAATTCTGACAGACAATTAGTTCCCGTGGGAGGAAATACTTCTGGACCCTCAAACTCTAATCCCCACAGAGGATTAGTTGTTCAAGCTGATGAGATTTGTAACTGGAGTGTTCAGCTTGGAGAAGGAGGTAATGGAGGTAATGGTGGCACAGCTTGTTATGCCAAGGTAGTTGAAAAGGTTGAAGAACCCGTGTCTGCTGGCGAATCTTCAGAAGATGAAGATAGCTCGGGTTACAGTGGAAGTGTTGATGGTGAATCACTGGATACTGGTGATATATCAAGTGATGCTTTAGATCTGGAGGTTGATGAATTATTGGCTGATGCTGAAGCATTATGCAAGAGAAAGTCTATTCTTTGCCAGAAAGCTGCTGGAACTTCTGAGAAGCTTTCTCAATTTTTCTCTGAAGACGGATCTTTCTCTTTTCTTACAGCCTTCATGGCTCATGTTGAAGGACAAACCTCACAGGTATGTGATTCTAAACCTGACTCTGTTTCTGCTGTTGTTGAATGTGCTAAATGTCTAGAATATGCAGAAAAGGAAAGTCTGTTTGAAATCACACAAAAACACAATCAAGAATTGATTGTTGATCTTGCCAAAGCATCTGAAGCTAACTTCTTTTTAACCAAAAATGAAAAAGAATTTAAAGAAACAATTAAGTCATTAAAACATGATGTTTCTGAATTACAAAAGGCTGTTTTGAGAAAACAACATGCTAATAATAACTTAATTGACACAATTGAGAAACAAATGGTAGAGTTAGCTACAGCTCGATGCGAGTGTGATGCAATCAAGCAGAAATTGGACAGTTATTCCAATTCCCGCTTTGTTTTGGATCACATCATCAGTGTTCAGAAGGAGAAGGGGGATAAAAAATGTATTGGATACAAAAAATGTCCTCCCCCAATGAGCCACAATTATTCAAAACAGCCTGATGACGAGGATATGCCCCGTTTTGAACCTACTGTGCCACTTGCGCGAGATGACTTTGCTGCAGGCCTCGGGTTCAAAACTGGTACATCTTCCTCGGAACAATCAGCTTCTGAGAATGTGGAAAATTCATCGTGTGAAAAGGAACAGAGTCCTCCCATCATTGAGGATGCTGACTCTTCAGACGATGAATCTGAAGAAATTGTGAAGCCACAGTCTAACTCGGTTACATCAGACATTCCAATTGAGAATCACATCTTGTGTGATCCACCAGTGAAACCGAGTAAGGCTGAAA
This sequence comes from Helianthus annuus, assembly GCF_002127325.2. Classification (NCBI taxonomy): domain Eukaryota; kingdom Viridiplantae; phylum Streptophyta; class Magnoliopsida; order Asterales; family Asteraceae; genus Helianthus; species Helianthus annuus. Next base: position 188,722,593 of record NC_035436.2, on the reverse strand, counting down.
CACCAAAGGCAATGAAGCCCAGTGTACCTAGCAGTGAAAAGAATAACTTGTTGTATACGCTCAAGGGAGACAGCAAAATTTATTCTGACAGAGATTTTCCAATCAAAAATGTAAATCAAGATTTAATTGAGAAAATTTTTGAAGGACGAACTGATAAGTTTTTGGGAAACAAAGGTAACAAAGTCACTGTCACTCAATGTGAACCAGTTCCACGTGAACAAATTAGAAAACAATGTGGAAACCAAAAACTGCCAGTTGAGCGAAAACAACAGGTGAATTCTGGAAAAGGTAAGGGGCAGGTACAAGAAAAGAGGGCTCAGAACAAGAATGTTCAAGCATCAAAAGCTCAGTCGCCTAAGACTGAACAACCAAGGGTTCAACAACCTAAAGTTGAACAGTCTAAGGCTCCACAACCTAAGGTTGCACAACCTAAAGTTACACAATCTAAGGTTGAGCAACCTAAGGTTCAAAAGATGCAAAACAGGAAAGCCCCTGTTAAGAAACAAAAACCGATAGTGAAGTTTGTTGAATCAAAGGGTACGGACAAACTTGAAACATTTCAAAACAAATCTAACAATGAATTTGTAAAACAAGTTAGAATTTTGAAACGAAATGAGCAAAACAATTATACCCAACACACAAACGGATGTGACTTAGGTCCAAGCACATCTAGATCACAAACTTCAGTATCTGGTTCTTCGTCTGGTCATCAACACGTTTCTCCGAGGTTCGTAGAGCGGAGAATGTGTTTTGAATGTGGAACAATTGGGCACATCGTAAGATACTGCCCATACTTGAAAAAGTTGAAAGGACAAACAAGTGTTCCCCAAGAAACCAGTTACCAAAAACAATCGGTTTCCCCGAAACAAGACCCACGTGTCTTGAAAGAAAGGGAAAAGAAAGAAAAACAAAAGAACAAAAAGGTAATTGAGAAGGCCTTAAAATCGGAGGTCAAGAATGAGAAACCTGTTCAAGCTAAACCTACAAATGCAAAACCAGTAAATACAAAAACAATTAATTCAAATACTGGTAAACAAAAACAAGCTTGGAAACAAAAAAAGGTCTTGAAATCAGGGGGAGCACAAGAAGTTTTATTTCCTAATCATCAAGTGATTGAGATCACTTTCCTTGATGATCAAGGACGACCCAAGTCAACAAAGGCTTGGGTCCCCCTCTCAAACTGATGTGTTAATTGCATGTGCAGGCGGCTCCAGGAGGAACTATTAATAGTCTTTGGATTGTTGATAGTGGGGCTTCCAGGCACATGACTGGCGACTATCGTCTTCTTTTCGATGTGAGAAGTATAAGAGGAGGATATGTTGCGTTTGCGGGAGATAAGGGAGGTTATATCACTGGCGAGGGAATGATCTCTAATGGGATTGTGAGTTTCGACAAGATCAATTATGTGAAGCAATTGGATCACAATCTCTTGAGTGTTTCTCAAATCTGCGACAAGAAGTTCACCGTGCATTTTGATGATGCCGGTTGTTATGTGCTGAAGCCAGGTTTCAAGATCCCCCCAGAATGGATTCTCTTATCAGCTCCAAGGGTGAATGATTTGTATGTCCTTGATATGAGCCAAGCAGTAACGAATTCCAAACAAGTTACTTGCTTTGTTTCAAAGGCCACTGAAAAGGAGACAATCTCTTGGCACAGACGAATGGGTCATATTCACCTTAGAAAAATGAATCACCTTGTCAAAAACAACTTGGTGAGAGGTGTCAATGTGAAACACTTTCAACTTCAAGATGTTTGTGTGCCGTGTCAAAAGGGAAAGCAGACCAAGAAATCTCATCCATTGAAGAAGGTTAACACTGTCAACATGCCACTCGAGCGTTTGCATATGGATCTTTTCGGCCCTGTCAAACACAAGAGTGTGCACGGAGAAGTTTTCTGCTAAGTAGTTACTGATGACTACTCAAGATTTTCATGGGTTGACTTCATGGTCCACAAGAGCGAGACTCCAGAAATTCTGAAGAATTTGATCACCCTGTTGGAAAATCTGTATATTCTTAAGGTGAGGCGAATTCGAAGCGACAACGGTACCGAGTTCAAAAACAGGGTTATGGATGAGTTTTGCACTGCAAAAGGAATCCTTCATGAATACAGCTCTCGGTACACGCCACAACAAAATGGAGTCGCTGAAAGAAAGAACAGAACCTTAATAGAGACTGCAAGAACCATGTTGGTTGAGTCTCAGCTTCCAGTTCGATTCTGGACTGAAGCTGTTGCCTCGGCTTGCTACACGTTAAACAGGGTTCTCACAGTGAAAAGACATGGAAAAACGTGCTTCGAACTCCTACACAAGAAGACTCCTGACTTGGAATATCTAGAACCTTTTGGTGCACCATGTACCATGATTGAGCCTGACGGGAAGTTTGGTGCCAAAGCTATCGAAGGTTATTTCCTTGGGTATGCTACTCCTAATCTGCGAGTATGGAACCTGACTACCAAAAGGATTGAAGAATGGGGTGAAGTAAGAGTCCAAAGATATTCTAATCCTCCGAAGCCTTCTGGTGAACCATGGATGTTCGATTATGATGGTCTTTTCGACTCATTCAATCTGCCTACATTTGATGATGATAATGCAATTGCTCAAATGTTGTCTGAAAGCGAGAATGCGACTGGCTCTCAGTTAGCTCGTCCAATCATTGTTGACTCACAAGCGTCTTCTTCTGTCAACAATCTCGTTTCAAATGAGGTGTTTAATGATGCTGTCGATTACAATTTGTCATCGGAAGATGAGGAGTATGTTGATGCAAATGATGGTGAAGCACTGCGTCCCGTTCAAGGTACTTCAGAAGCAACGGATCCAGTGTCTGCGCCAATTATCCAAGAAGAAAATGCATCTTCTTCTACAACTCACCAGCTTCAGAATGATATCGGGAATTTAAATATCACTAACTTGAGGTCAAATGTTGAAGTTCCTCAAGTTACTGAAACCCGAATTCATAACATTCATCCTCAGCAGAATATAATAGGTGATGTTCTCAGTGGTGTAAGGACAAGAAATCAAATCAGAAACAACGAAAATGCTGGCTTGTATGCTGAGATACGAGAATCGGGACAACAGAATCAATGGTCCTTTGCCTGCTACGTTAGCCAAGAAGAACCTAAATCTTGGAAAGAGGCATTGAAGGATGATTCCTGGGTGGAAGCAATGCAAGAAGAACTTCAGCAGTTTGAGAAATTGGGCGTATGGAAATTGGTTGATAGGCCCGATAACTACAAAAAGATCGGAACTCGCTGGGTGTTCAAGTGCAAAAAGGACGACCGTGGAATTGTTGTCCGAAACAAAGCAAGGTTGGTTGTCCAAGGCTTTAGTCAGATTGAAGGCATTGACTACAATGAAGTGTATGCTCCTGTTGCTCGTCTGGAGGCTATTAGAATCTTTCTAGCCTATGCATCTTTCAAGAAATTTAAGGTGTACCAGATGGATGTCAAAAGTGCTTTTCTACACGGAGTAGTCGAGGAGGAAGTATATGTCGAGCAACCACCGGGGTTTGAAGATCCATTACATCCTGACAGGGTTTTACTTCTAAACAAGGCGTTATATGGTCTTCATCAAGCACCTCGGGCTTGGTATGAAACGTTGTCTACCTATCTGCTCAGCAATGGTTTTAGACGGAGTTTGATCGACTGTACCCTCTTCATCAAAGAAAATGGTGAAGATCTTCTGTTGGTACAAGTATATGTCGACGATATTATCTTTGGTTCTACCGATGATAAGTTGTGTAAAGAATTTGAAAAGGTGATGCAAGATCGATTCGAGATGAGTGCGATGGGTGAAATGACGTTTTTCTTGGGTTTGCAAGTAAATCAATCCGAATCTGGAATTTTTATTCATCAAACCAAGTACGTCGGGGACATCTTGAGCCGGTTCCAGATGTCCGATTCGAAGCCAATTTCTACTCCTCTTCCTCAGAATCATGGAATTACTCCGGATGACGAAGGAGATGCTGTGGATTCTTCGCTCTATCGTGCTATGATTGGATCTTTAATGTATCTCACCGCATCAAGACCCGACATTATGTATCCAACTTGTCTTCTCGCTAGGTATCAAGCGAATCCGAAGGTCTCTCACTATGCTGCTGTCAAAAGGATCTTTCGTTATCTGAAGACTTACCCTGACACCGGGTTATGGTATCCTAAGGATGATAACTTCGATCTTATAGCCTTCAGTGATTCTGATTTCGGCGGCTGCAAGAAAGATGGAAAATCAACTACAGCAGGATGTCAGTTTTTAGGCAATCGCCTAGTCACTTGGCAATGCAAGAAGCAGACATGTGTGGCTACGTCTACATGTGAAGCAGAATACATTGCTGCGTCTAGTTGCTGCTCCCAGGTTCTATGGATCCAACAACAGATGCGGGACTACGGTTTTGAATTCCTAACTACTCCTATTTATGTTGATAATGAGGCTGCCTTACAGATCACTAGAAATCCAGTACAGCACTCGAAAACGAAGCACATCGATATTAAATATCACTTCATACGTGATTGCTTTGAAAAAAGACTTATCGATGTGGTTCATATTCATACCGACCACCAACGTGCCGACCTTTTTACCAAAGCATTTGATAAATCAAGATTTGATTATTTACTTTTGGTAAACGGCATTAAGGTGAAGCAAGAGTAACCGACATCAGGAAATCGTTTTTGTAAATATTTTTCTAAAAATCAAAAATCCAAAATATTTTCATTTCTTTTTATTTTTTGAATTTTAGGGGGAGAAAATTTCAAGAAAAATACAAAAACATTGAAAAATCTCAAAAATACAAAAATATGTCTTTAATTTATTTACTTTCTGCATTTAAGGGGGAGAAAATTCAGAAAAACACAAAAACAATAGAAAAACAAAAATGAGTTTCTTGGCAATATAAGAGAAAGTGATATTACATCAGAGGTCGGTTGAAACATGTTTCCAGAAATCAAAAGAAAAAGAAAATGATAAGTAGCTCTACTAATGATGTACCGGTAGACTCACGATCATTTTAAAGTATGCAGGAGATATAAACATAACAGACTGAAAACCGCGTGGGAACCGTTCATTGGCATATGGTCTTGGTACCGAAATTTCGTTTGATAGATTGCCGAGGTTCTGAGATATTCGGGGTTTATGCTTTTTATCATCTGGGTATCATGGTTGCTTCTATAAATAGACTAAGTCTAAGATCTTCCATGATACCATACATACGTGTACATATCTCATACTGCATTCGACCTCAATAAGTGATAAACAATCACATGTCCAAATCAAATAAGTGATAAAATATCACATTTATCCGGGAGTCAAGTTCGTCTCTCTGCTGTACGGAAGTACTGACCTGTTCACGGACTTGCTCCTGTGCCCTCATGCATCGAAAATCAAGTTCCTCATCAATAAGTGATTCTATCACATAGGGCTTGTTTTCAAACTCAAATAAGTGACTTGTTCACATTGTATATATATACGTCAAAAACGGATGATAAACGGTATACTCCCCAGTAAGATGAATTCTCGTGCATGCGTTGATACGGGAATGTGTCGTGAGTGGATGAACACCGGTCGGTAAGTATAAATCATACCTTAAACGTATCTCATTGTATTATGATTACACCTGATCGTTGAGTTTAAGTGGACAACAATATCGGTAATTGTGGTAGAATACTTATCCGCTTCTGTAAAAGAATTTTAAAAGGAAGTGTGTTTTGACAAAAGACCGCAAGCTGATATGATTCTCTTCGCCAGAAACTCGCAAAAATATTGTTGTGTTTGTATATATTTATTTACTGCTTTATTTTAAACAGTTTTTGTCGTTTGGTGCATATCAGCACGACATTAGCGGTGATGTCGTTTGATAACATTCAAAGGATTTTAAAATTGTTACCTTTTATTTTATCAAACCACAAAAACCAAAAAGATTTTTAATTTAACTTTATTTTTGATTGAATGATGTTGGTGCTCGATCCGATACCTGACAAGCCGAAATACTTCATAAAATTAACCTTGCAGAACTTCATAATGGACAACTTTTCAACATGGTCATTTTTGGAAAACCTCAAAATTTGAAGGGTTAAATTGGAAATTCCCCAAAAATCCAAGTGTTGGTGGAAATCTGATCCTTCGAGGAAGCAATGGCCCTCGAAAGATCAGATGGTCAAGAAAGTCAATGAAAGTCAAACAGTCTCTGTCGAAAGATGCTTGGTCAACGAAAGATTTGACCAAGTGATCCTTCGAGTTGACCAGAACCTTTGAAGGATGATTCTAGATCGAAGGATATCTTTCGAAGGATCCATAAATATCTGGCATCCTTCGATCCAGATCCTTCAAATATCTTGATCTTTCGAACAAAAAGGGATCCTTCGTGACAGCTGTCCATCTTTCGAGTAGGTTTGAGTTCTTCGAGACGGTTCGATTTTCGAGGTCAGAGTATAAAAGGGTTTCATCTTCTTCATTGTTCATTATCAGTTTTCAAAAATCCTCAAAATCCTCTCGAAACTCTGCCGAAAATTTCAAAATCACTTGTTTGTTCATCAGTTTTCTCATAACACATTTGGTAGGATGTTTATATCTCAATATGTTAACAAACATCAAAACAATAACATCTTAAACATGTCATTGATCGTGTTCTTGTTAGATTATTGTTCTTGTTTTGTTTATGTAAAATCCGAATGTTTTGTGTGAATCAGTGATATTTGTTGATGTTCATGTGATGATCTTGAAACTGTTAGTGCAGGTTCTAACTGTTAGTTTTGAATCATAACAGGGGTTTTTGTCTATGGTTAAAACAGGGGAGGTTAGGGTTTGGGTAAAGTTTATGTGTTTGGCTTGTGTTCATGTTCCGGGTTGGTTTAAAATGTTTTGATTTGAAAATTGTAATAATCTTGATGATGTTGGTGTGTTGATGTTTGACATAAAACATAACAAAACCATTTAAAATGTCACCGGAAAAACACTGATATCTCACCGGAAAATCGCCGATGAACAGTCACCGGATCAGATCGAAGGAAGATGATGAGTCATCACCTCGAGAGATGTGCCAAACAGCATCCTTCGAGGTGAATTTCGAAAGATAATGGATATCCCGAAAGATCATCCTTCGTTAGATCAGCCTTCGAAAGATCAAGGTATCTTTCAAAATATCTTGATCATTCGAAAGATGATCCTTCGAGAAGGTAAACATCTTTCAAGATAAACAGTATCTTTCGAGTTGGATCAACATCTTTCGAATGTGATCATCATCCTTCGAACTGATCATCATCCTTCAAACCATTTGTCATCCTTCGAACTGATTTTCATCTTTCGGGATAACATTTCATCCTTCGATGGAGATAATATATCCTTCGACAGTTTCAACACTTAGTAAATTTTCAAGAAATTGAGAATTTTTCTAAGTGTGAAACTCAATGTTGACTGTTTGACCCGTGCTTATTACGTGCAATTGTGATGTGCAGAAATGGCACCAAAAGTTAAGTTTGAACGGGCCAAACCCACCAAGAAAGTGAAATCTGAACTGGAAGCTATGTCTGAATCTAGACATAATATGGTGGCGTACTTACAACCAGAAGGAGGCATCAGTCCTGAGTTTGCTGGGATTATGGAATATCTTCATCGGGCGCGAATCAACTATGCTATCACCACACAGCATGTCGCCTATCAATCACATATCAAGGCATTCTGGAGTACAGCTAGGGTGGAAACAGTGGATAATCAGGAAGTAATCAGGGCAATCGTCGCTGAAAAGCCAGTAGTTATTACTGAGAATTCTATCAGAGAACGTCTTCGTTTTGGTGATAAATCTGAAGACCCAACCTCTATAGACTTGCAGTGTCAACGTGGGTTATTGTTAAGGATCAAGTACAGCCAGAACGTCCTTACCAATCAAATCAACAAGAAATTCCTACCGCTTAAATACAAGTTTCTTCTGCACATCCTCATTCATTGCCTAAGCAACAAGCGCTCTGGGTATGATTTGTCTCCTATTGATCTGACAGGATTGTTTACGGCGCTGATTCTGAACAAGCCGTTCAACATTTCTCGGTATATTTTCAACAATCTGAAGGAGAACTCTCAGAGGCCACTTCCGTCCGATAAGCAGCGAACTAACACCAAGTTTTGGTTATATCCTCGCTTTCTGCAAATGTTGATAGACGATCAGATTCCTGATCTTGCTAAAGCGAGGCAGATGTATTTCCAGTGAATCCTATGAATGAGCGCACACTTCTAATTGTCAAGTCTATGGGGGTTTACACGGGAACGCATCCAGATAGGAAAATGATTGGTCATCTTGATGCTCCTGAATATGAGCCTCCACAGAACAACAGATGGCGACGTGAAGGAAGTGTGTCTGACGATGAAGAACCAAGATTGATTGCTATGGCTGATGAGCAACTCACATCTAAGCATGGAATCAAAGCCACTAGAAGATCTGCTGGCAGTTCTGGTGCAGCAGCTAGTGCTAAGGTTGATGTGAATGTGACTGCTGAAGTGGCTCAGGACATGCCTGTTGATCCTGATGTTCCAGTTGTTTCTGGTGGTGATGTTGGTGCTGGTCAGTCGAGTGTTGCTGCGACTGACAAGGGAAAGGGAAAAGTGGATCAGCCGAGAACACTTGTTGATGATAGCAGTTCATCTTCTGAAAATGAAGCAGGTGGTTCTGGTGATGATGATGGTGATTCTTCGCCTGATGATGATAATCCTACTCCTCCGGGGTTGAGGAAATACAAGGATAGTCGTGGGAATACCAGGTTTGAGAAAATCAAGAAGACGGGTGGTACTGGAGACTCAGATAAGGATGATGAAGATTATACGCTCACATCTCCAGGCTTTATTAGGAAAAGGAAGGCTCAACGACAGGGTGGTCGTGGATCAAAGAAATCTACTGCTGACACTTCTGTTCCAGTGTCAGTTCAGCCTTCATCTGATCCTGAGCAGCAGCTTCCTCCAATTGGCGATCAGTTAACTGCTTCTGAGACAATTGATCTTATGTCTTCTCCACAAAGGTCTTCGGGAGACTCATCAGGTGTCTGTTGATCAACAGCCACCTGAAACTCCCACCACAGGTACACAACCTCGACCTACTCTTGTTATAACTGGTCCTTCAGGTGGTTCGGGGTCAGGCAGGTCAATCTGGTTCATCGAGACCTGAGCCCTCCAGGCCATCTCTGGCAGAAACCTTGTCAGGTTTCTCTGAAGCTGATAAGGTACAGTTCTTGATTGAACAAATCAGTGAACTGGGTGATATAGTTGGTCGACATACACGAAACGATTGAAGAACATCGTGTACAACGAGTGAAGGATGCAGAGGCTCACAATCAGCTGTGTTCTATTGTAAATGCTCAAAGTATGAAGATCAAAGAACAAGCTGAAGAAATTGATAGATTAAAGAAGGCTAACTTAGCAAGAGATAGAGAGGTGGAGATCATGAAAAGACACAGTACTAATCTGGAAAATTCAGCAAAAGCTGTTAAGGGAAACCAGTTAAGCAGTCGTGATGAAAGACTGAAGAAAGCATTCCAACCTATGCATGAAAACTTTGGTAGGGTTCATAAACAGGTTGGGATATTATGGAGAGAGAGATGCAACGCTCAAGGGATAGTACTCCCAAGACGTCAAGATGATCAGGATGATGATTCTGCTAATCCAGATCAAACAGCAGCCTCAGGCTCCGGTGCAGCTGCATCCGGTGCTGCAGGCGGATCTGGCACTGCTCAAGAGACTCCGTCTGCTCCTCCTACAGTCTCTACTGGTCCAACTGAACAGACTGAAACATTGGAAACGTCTGTAGATCCTTCACAGATCAGTCTAGAACCAGAAACTTTTACTGAAGATCCTCCTGAATCCTCAAGTGCTCAAAAGTTTCATCCTATCACGGGTGAACTACTGGAAGAGGGAGAGTTTGTATCTGGGATGACAGCAGATGAACAGTTATCAAGGTTGTTTGAGTTGGATGACGTTGCTGAATGTTTGATTGATGCTACTCCACTGGTACAGGATCAGACTGATTTCTCCTCAATTGATGAAATCTTCATCAGTTCTGATCCTGAACATCCTGTCTATGTTCGAGAGGACGATGCTGAAATGAATACTCTGGATGATAACTTTGTTGCTGAGAAGACAGCAGAGTTTGAAAATCTGTCTTCTGATTCGCCAACTGCTCAAGAAAGCCGTGAGAGAACTATTAATGAATGGCGAGCGGATTTCCTGGCTAGGAATCCTCCTCCGCTCGCCCCGTTGGAGCAGGCAAACTATATGGTTCTGGAGAAAAATCAGGCGCGGGGTCGAATCATCAGCTGGATGTTTGTGAAAGATCTGCATTGTATGGTTGTGAAGAGAGAATCTGGTCTTCAATACTTCGGGACTCTCCTTGAGTATTCTCACACTTCCATATTATGATGTGGCAGTGTTGGCGCAGCTTGATGTGATCAATCGATCTAAAAGAGCATATGGTAGATCTCTTTGCGAAGAAAATCAGGCTAGAAAGGCGTTTGGGGTGCAAGGATCCTCTGTACAAGCCTCAATTTCCAAGATACGAGCAAATCAAGTTCACTCTTGATCCAGAGACTAACACTGCTCGTTATCGTCTGGTATATGATCCTCCTAGGGTGATGAAGAAGATTCCGCTGTTGAAGATGAAAACTGACTTTCTTGAGAATTTCCGCTGCTGGGTTTATGATGCGGATACCGGTGAAGCTGTGATCTTGTTCAGAGACAATGCAGAGAACTTCAGGATAATCGATCCGATGTGGATTACAAACATGTGCAAGATCGGATATCATTGTGTTGAAGGATAATGAAATCAATTACCTAGTTCAAGATCGAGATCAAGCCATGAAGTTCAGGATGGCTCGCTACTGCTTCAACTTGTTGATCAATGCAGGAAGTGCATGGTCGGCGCAATCATGTAGCCGTGGAAAGGGCGTTAGAGACTTAAGACTTGAAAGACGAAGACAAAGCTACAGCCAAGGGGGAGTTTGTTGGTGCACTTTGTGTCTGTACTTTGTCTATATTTTGTAATGTATAAAACGATGTCTTGTGTCGGTTGTGTTTACGTCCTTTATGTGTGTTTATGTGATTGTAATTGTGTTTGGTTTGACAAGTCAACCATCCTCCTGGTTTGACTTGGCCAAACTTCAACACTTAGTATTTGAAAGATAGAAGTGTCACGAAGGATGTCTTCGAGGATGATGTTTATACCTTCGGAGACTTCGAAAGATGTCTTTCGAAGTATCTTTGTGGACCTCGAAGGATATACCATCCTTCGAGGTATGCTTAGATCCTTCGAGATCTTTCGATAGTCTTTCTGGTCGACAGATGATCCTTCGACCAGGATCTCTATCCTTCGTGCATGGGAATCTGATATGGGTATATATATCCATGAGGGTTTCACTTCACAGAGTTCTGTCCAAAGTTTGTATTCACAGTAGAGAGCTTTTGTGTGTGAAACCCAGGTCTGTAATAGAGAGCATTTCAGTTTGGTCAAGGTCTGTAACCGTGTCCACTGAAATACAAGAGAAAACTTTGATATCTTGCGTGTCTATCTTTCTCTTTGTAATCTTTGCTTTCATCTAAACTCCGGTTGCACTCTAGCTTGGATTCCGCACTTGCTAGAGTGTTGAACATAACAAGGAATAGGTTAAACCTCAACCTCCGAGGACCTACAATTCTGTTCTACGCGACTGCCAGTTGAACCTTAACGACCATTTTTCCTATTGACCTCACGCCAATGCAACCTGGAAGCTTCAGCGTTATTGTGGGAATGGATTGGTTATCTAAGCATCGCGCAGAGATAGTTTTTCTGAGAAGATTGTTCGTGTGCCACTGTCGACAGCAAGATCCCTCAGGTTCGCGGTGAGAAGCCTGCCGATGGTCTCAAACTCATGTCTTGTTTTAAATTCGGAAGTATCTACGGAAGAAATATGTGGCTTTCTTAGCACATGTTACAGCAGTAAAGGCAAGGGTAAGACTATTTCAGATATTCCTGTTTCGGGATATTCTGAAGTTTTCCCTGAAGAGTTACCCGGTCTACCTCCAGCACGCCAAGTTGATTCCGTATTGATCTCGTACCTGGTGCAAATCCCATTGCCAGAGCTCCATACCGTCTTGCACCATCAGAGATGCAAGAATTATCTAAGCAGCTTCAGGAGCTCTCTGACAAAGGTTTTATCCGTCCTAGCTTTTCACCTTGGGGTGCTCCCGTTCTTTTTGTCAAGAAGAAGGATGGATCTTTTAGGATGTGTATC